>NC_084609.1:12633650-12888650 GCF_033807715.1 Cololabis saira | reverse complement strand
ACAGGTCTAATTTAGCTTCAATTTGTCTCAAAGACAAGTCACATTGAAAAATAATCTCAGAATGGATGAAAATGAAGGAAACTTGCAGAACATCTTATTCATATTTGGTTTTAACAAAAAAGGTGATCAAAGCTTTTTTTAAGCAACTTCCTGACAGTCATTGCCATTTTCTTTGGGAAGGAGCTCCTGTTTATTTCCCTGCAGCCGACTTTCTGAATGCACGTTGAAGTGTTTGCGTGTCTGTTTTGTGTTCGGCAGCAATGAATAGTGTCGGCGACAAAATGCCTGACAGAGCAGCATCTTTACAGAAAATGGCTCATGCACAGAACACGGACAATGACAGCAAGCAGGAGGAGCAGACGCTCGGGACGGCGGGACAATGAAGGCAGGACATGTCTTCAGGTACTTCTGCTGCCTCAGTGACTGACTGTCAGGCTCCAAATCCTCCACACAGAAACAAACTGGTGGCAAACATAAGCTGCTCAAGTTGGTCAGCGAAGTGAAGCGACGACGAGAAAACTGAAACACATTTATTCTAAGCAGCAGTTATCTTCTTTTGTCCTGAAAGTAAACTCTTAAACTCTTCTGAAAAAGTAAAAGTAAACTCTTCTGAAAGAGTTGACTTTGTTGGATTGCATCACTTCTGTGTCAGCTCTCTGCAAACACGGGAATTATTTAGGATTGTTGGTTCGCCATCTCATGTTTGCCCTAATTAAAATGTAAGAACCAGCAGGTTCATGTCTGTTTGCTCTTCAAAATGAGGAAAATCAGTATTCTTTCTTCATTTTTTAAATATTTCTTTAAATACTGAATATAAGTCTTTATATTTATACAATTTTACACCACGGGAAATCAGTTTAATTATAATTATTTAGTTGTATAGCTATATATATTATATAGCTACAGTTAGCTTCTACCTAAACCTTTAGTTTCAAGATTTTTTGGAGAAAAAAATGTTTTTTTCCTTTTTTCTTCTTTTAATTTAGGTTTATTTATTCATCTATATCCATTTAAATTTGTTTTTTTTTTGTTTTTTTTTTTACAATTTTTAGATTCTACTGTATAATAAATCCAAATATTTGTAATTGTAGTTTTTTCCCTTTTTTCTACGTTTTCTGTATTTTTCATACATTTTGATGTTTGAGTAGATAATTCTCTCTCAATGTTGTAGTTTATTAATTTATTAAGTTTATTAAGCTCCAACCATCAACAATTGGACTATTTTACAAAACTTTAATAAAACTACTTGAAGGTCAACTTAAAGGAGCTGTATGTAAGAGCAATAATAAAACGAATCATAAAATGACCCCGATATGTCAACAGACATTTAAAAATCATGTTCATTTCAAATACTTATGTCACTGACAACAGCACTCAAGCCAGGATATTCCAGTTTAAAAAGAGGAGTTGCAGCCCTCAACTGAGGTTTATGTTGTCATTTTTTGTTTTGGCCTGAAGCTCCACCCTCCACCTATCTCCCAATCACCAAGTCAGTATTGTTTCTGAAGCTCCACCCTCCACCTATCTCCCAATCACCAAGTCAGTATTGTTTCTGAAGCTCCACCCTCCACCTATCTCCCAATCACCAAGTCAGTATTGTTTCTGAAGCTCCACCCTCCACCTATCTCCCAATCACCAAGTCAGTATTGTTTCTGAAGCTCCACCCTCCACCTATCTCCCAATCACCAAGTCAGTATTGTTTCAGCATCCGGGTTGCCAGCTCGGCTCTAATTATCGCAGCCATGGCAGCCTACGTTCCTGCTGCATTCTGCAGCCTACCTGGCAACCTCTGGTCGGGGGAGGAGGGGGAGGGTACACGCCGCTCAACAATATTTTGAAAGTGACTGCAGTACCAGTTTTGGCCATTTCTTACAGACGGCTCCTTTAAGTCTCATATGATGCCTCGTGTTCAGGGTAGCTCTATACCCTTTTCCACCAAACCGGTTCCAGGGCTTGTTCTGGGCCAGTGCTGAATTTGGAACTGGGCTTTCTGTTTCCACTGGCAAAGAACTGGCTTCGGGCCAGTAAAACCGGTTCCAAGGTAGCACCAACCCTTTGCTGGGCTCAAGGAAAGAACCGCTTAGGTAAGCAGAGGGGGGTGGAGTTGTTAAGACCAACAGCAATAGCAAGACTGGGAGACGGCGGCATTTTCAAATAAGCGACCTGTCTTTTAGTGATGTGGTCCACGGAGGGACAAGTCCGTTGTTGTTGCTTCAACTTTTGCGCCAACTCAGTGAAGTGATGCAATGACGTGGCTCCCCTTCGCACCCGAGCTACGAAAAAGCAAACCGGTTCTCAGCTGGTTCACAAGTTGAAAGAGTTGTGAACCAGCACCGGCACTGGCCCAGAACCAGCCCTGGAACCGGTTTGGTGGAAAAGGGTTATCAGTGAGTTGAGCGGGCACACCGCATACAAAGGATGGACGGATGACTTGCTGTGGTGAACCCTGAAGGGAGCAGCCAAAATCAAAAGAAGAAGAAGTATGGGCTTTAAGTAAAATAAAAGAAGAAATAAAATTCCGGCAGGCAATTCATCTCCCTGCAGGCTAAATCTCCGTTATCCCACACCTATCGCTCCTCTAACCTCCAAAATGAGGTTTCTAAACACATAAATATATCACTGCTGTGTCACACTAAACCACGGTCCTTCGTGAGGAGAACTGGTGGCAGACCACTCTGTCAGCTTCACTCGCTTCCTCCCCCGAGGAAACACGGATCCGTACGTTGAGAGCGATGGCAGCATTAGAGCAGCCCAGGTTAAAGCCCCTGGAAGAGACCTGACCAGGGGCGGGGGTACGAGTGCTGGTGGGGCTCTGAGAAATGAAGGCATGATTGATGTTTCTGTGCAATTTCACAGCCCTCGACTTCCAGCAGAGACAGGAAGAGAAAATAAATCAACTTCATTGAAAATAAAAAAAAAAAACTCAGAAGAGGAAGTTATCTGAAGTCGGTCAGAGAGATGTTGAGGATGTACTGACAGCGACGATCGTGAAAACCTAACAGTTTTACAACTGTGTTGGGCAGAAAAATATCACAGCAAGAAATTCCACTCCATGTGGCTCTCATGAGACGTTACCACATGTCCTTAAAGGGGACCTATTATCAAAAACACGGTTTTTCTTGCTTTAACATGTATAAAGTGGTCTAACCTCACCCAACACAGAGAAGGAGGAAAGCAGCCAAATTCCGCCCGGAGGATCCTTCCAGTGTCATGTGACTTCTACGAGCCTGTCGTTACGTAACGACAGGCGCAGATTTCCATAGGTTGGCCTCCGCTGCTGAAACCACGCCCACAACTAACTCCGCCGGCCGGAGCTTCCGCCATTGTTCCGAAGCGGTGGCTGTTTGAACCTTTTTATATATATATATATATATATATATATATATATATATATATATATATATATATATATATATTAGGGCTGTCCAAGTTAGTGCGTTAACGACGCGTTAACTTAACGTTCTCTTAACGCCGACAATTTTTTAACGCACACGATTAAAGAAAAAAAAAAGGTGCATATCATTTCAGGCGCTTGACGGCACCCGTAGTTCGAGGAAAAGTCTGGTGAACTGAAAATGGAAAATGAAAAGCGACTTTTGAACAGCAAGTTCACTTTCAAAAAGATGCCAGATGGTTCGCTGGACAAGACTGAAGTTATTTACATGTACCATCGATTTGAAATGAATTACCACCGAAGTACGTTGAGTCTCAAATACCAGAGAGCGCAGCGCTGCTCTCCCCCCCCCCCCCCCCCCTCATCAAAATCAGACAACGCTGGATAGCAGCTTGCAAAAAAGGACGAGTCAAATCAAATCAAACTGCATTTGTTAAGCGCTTTTCTTACAAAATAAGAAATGCAACGCAAAGCGCTTTACATAAAACATAAAACTCAACAATGCCCCCCCCCCCCCCGCCGCCGCACACACACACACACGCGCGCGCACAGACGGGCGCACTGCGATTCGCACTGAGGATTCAGGTGAGGAAATGGCTGAGTTACTCCCGTTCCGTTACATGTGCACTTTATTTGTTTGTAATTCAGTTTTTGTATCCCCCTGTTTTTAACCCACTTAGGAGAAGGGGATATTTTTTGAGCCTTTTATTTTCCTCCATATGAGAGACATAATTACAGGGAAAATTTAACTGACCAATGCACTTCTTGTACAATGTTTGTGATGCATATGGTTCCTTGTTTTACACTGAGCTGCTTAAAACAGGAATCTTAAGTTAGTCTTTCCAAGTGTAAAGTTGGGGACTACATTGTGTTTGTATTTATGAAGGAATGTTACATTCAGGTCAAAAGATTTTTTTGTGGAAATTGAATAAACATTGCCATAAAGCAGCATATTTGCCCTTTCTCAGGTTGTTAACAGTATTAAAAACATTAAAAAAAATACCTTGAGGTAATTTAGAACAGCACAAAATGTGTGAATAAATATGAAATAAATATGCGATTAATCGCAGTTAATTACAGAAATCATGGATTAATTAAGATTAAAAATTTTAATCGTTGGCCAGCACTAATATATATATATATATATATATATATATAATATATATATATATATATATATATATATATATATATATATATATAAGGTTTGAACAACGAGGGACAGTAAAAATTAGGTTTTGCATCGACACTTACCCTCATAAAAGGATCAGTACCAACAGTACAGACCCGGCAACTGCACACGAGTCAGCGGAAAGTGACGTTAATTTTTTATGTTATTTATATTTGTCTACAAGTATGATCTTTGCATGGGCTAAGTATTTAGCTTAGCTCCAGTGTTACTCCGTGTTACGGAGCTCTATTAGTAATACATTTTTCTTCTGTTTATGGTTTCAGATCTTCCAAGCACCTGAAGCTGTTCAGCGACACCTTCAGAAGACACGGTCCTTCCTTGAGCCAGCAATAGTGCATAAATGTTATTTATATACAACTTATGTTGTTTTTTTTTTTAACAATAAAGTTGCCATTTGTGAAAATTCAGTGATGAGGAATTGGAGTAAATAACTGTGGTGTACCTGCTTAGAATTCAATTAAATCTTCCTGTGTGAATTAGTGTGAAGACGAGGTGAATAAAGGCTGATTTATGGTTCCGCGTTACAACAACGCAGAGCCTACGGTGTAGGGTACGCGTCGATTTAACGCAGAACCGTAATTCAGGCTTAAGATCCCAGTGAGTCGTTTACACCGTGTAACTGCATGAGAGCGTCCGTCTATCGCGTTGAGCTGCGTGACATCGGACGCTCTCTGTCCACACTGAAACCGTTAAACTCGCGGCCAGTTAGGACAGTCCAATAGAAAAAAAATAAAGCAATGGAATTGATTTTGTCAATGAAGTTCGATCGCATCGCATGGGACACACTTTGTGTATGACGCAGCCGCTGCTCTTCTGGCCGGAGCAAGGCTTTGTTCCCTCCCCTCCTACACGTCATTCAATCAGCCAATCAGCGCAGGGCTTCATTATCATAGCCTCCCCTCAGAATCCATCATAGAGGAGGAGGTTAGAAGCGGTAAAACTAGTGACATGGCCCACAGGCTGAATTTCTGATTTATGTAGAAAAAACAAGCTTTTGATTGTTTTTAAAACATTCAAGGCCTGTTTAAAATATACATTAAATGTCATAATAGGTCCCCTTTAATGTGACCTTGTGGTCACATGTTTAGTGTAAAGTCCTCCTCTGGCAACAAACTGCTGACGAAAGGCCTCAGATGTGCAGAAGCCTCATTCAAATTAATTGCGCTAAAAATATTTTAGCTGATAAGACCAAAACAGATGACTCAACGTGGACTGCGAGGGTATAAATGAAGCACAGAAACATCAACCACAGGTTCGGTTTCCGTTGCCTTTAGCTGCAGTATTAAATACATTTACATCCACATGTGAAATGACTGAAAAAGAGCTCTCATGAGGCAGTTGTCACCTGACATTTACGCCTGTCACACATACTTTTGTTGTTTGGTCTCAGTTTCACCGTTAACAGCAACACAATGATATCTTACTCTGACTTCTACGCTAGACGTGTTTTCTTCACATAGATGAGATCAAACAGTGATAAAGACCAAAGAAAATCACAAAAACACCTTCCTGAAGAACATGTATGAGCAAAGTTCATCTACTGTGTCAAAGCATAGTCTGATGAATTTTATATTAATTCCCAGAGGAAATGTATATCGTTGCAGGATTAACTATTAGGGAAAAAAACCTACCACTATGGAAAAAGAAAAGAATAAAGGAAAATCTACAAATTAATTAAAAAATATGATTTAAAAAAAAGAAAAAGAATGAATAGTCATTATCAGAATGTTTGAGGCTGTTGTGACTTGTTCTGGTTCATTTTATTTCATGCGCGGATGCCTCGTCTTTGCAGATACGGACAGAAGGAAACCCGCTCTTATATCACCACCTGCTGCACATCAACTTCTCCCGTTTCCTGCACACCCAGCCCAGCGACTCATTTACCCTCCACTCTCTCCCCACACTGAGCCCAATCGTCTTAGCCATGTCGGCTCAGTTGGCCCGTCCTTCTGATCCCTGCCCCTATCGGCTTGGTGCAAGCTGATTTAGGTCTTTTAAACTGTTGAAATGTCTCCAGTTGGTAGAAAGTTGATGAGACGTCTCCATATTAGGAGTCCAACCATGAAAAACCTGCTAATGACATCTTCCAGCGTTGTTCGGTCCTTCATCGTTCTTGATCTTAAAGAATTCCCCTGCCTTTCTTCAAGGGGAGCATAACTATTTGGTTGCTTTCGACTTTAATTTAGTGTTTGAGCTTGATTACAGTTCACTAAAAGAGACATTTTATGCATTTTTTTTCAAAACTTGACACAATATGTTGATGTCTTGATGAGATCTCAGTTAATTTTGGTCGTGATGCTACCGAGGTCGATACAACAGCTCTATCTCCAGTCATGACTTGACCTCTCTGTTCATAGCGGCTGGCTTTAGCGGGTGGAGTCTTTTTCTAAATCTCAGTTTTGGCTGTGACGTAAAGCAAACACAGCTTGATGAGAAACTGGGTGGAGAAAAAGAAGAAGCAGCTGGATAATTCACCTCTGAATGACATAGTTTCACATTTAGTCAGCTCCAGACATAGTGACAAGTAGGGATGGGTGGTATGGACTAAAAAATGTATCACGGTAATTTCTGGCATTTATCCCGATAAAAATGACGATAAAAAAAAACAATTCAACTCCACCTTTGTAACTATAAATCTATCACCACATTCAGTCTTTGGAGCCAAAACACTGCTCTAAAAGATACTTAATGCTACTAAACTACACCAATTAAATTGAATTGATAAAAACCAATTAAATGAGTTACACCTGTACTGCAAAACTGTAATGACTCTGATCCGCCATGTTTGTTACACAAACACGTATCAACGGGAATTTATCTTTCTTTCTTTCTTTCTTTCTTTCTTTCTTTCTTTCTTTCTTTCTTTCTTTCTTTCTTTCTTTCTTTCTTTCTTTCTTTCTTTCTTTCTTTCTTTCTTTCTTTCTTTCTTTCTTTCTTTCTTTCTTTACGTACGTTGTGCATGGATTTAACGCAGAACCATAAATCAGCTTTACACAAAAACGTCATCAACGGGAATTTATCGTTTTTACCACAAGATGACAAATTCTTACCGTGGGGAATTTTTTTGACGGTATATAGTGAACGGTAAAATATCGCCCATTCCTAGTGACAAGGTAGTTTCCTGGCCGAGAATCAATTTGGTCGACACCCAAATATATACTCTTTAGCACAAAAATTAACTCTAAGTCCCCTTTAAAGGTTGAGAAAAGGGTTCCAACATTCTTGCACCAACGCTCACTTCCCACAGGTGCAGAAATACAAACATGAACACAGGTATGGGTTTCGGTTATTGGCAGGAACACGACAGCCGTCAAAGTTCGCTTTGTCTCTACTTGTCTTTTCCATCGCTGGAAGGAGCCGGAGGATGACAGAACAGGTTCAACCAGACAGGTGAAACAGTAGAGCGTAAAAAAATCAAATCGGATCATCAAAATTTGCTCTTCAGCTGTGCAAAAGCTTCAGAAACTATTAGAGGATTTGCATAAAGAAGGAAACCAAACCTGTCAATGAACATAAGTTATGGGTAAGTTGTGGTACTGTAGACACACAAATACACGTTCCTCCTGTTAATTGCTTGGTTTGGCTTTTAACTTTAAAACATCCCTGCCATGCTTTCACCACCTCCCACCTCTCATTCATACACTTAAACTGTACGCTGTGATTATCGGCGTACGCCTAAAAGGTCATCCAGCAACATTATCTCATGACACAACATGTAGAAAAAAAAAGAAATGTAATTCCTCAATGGCACCGAGGTATAATTTTGAAGCTTGTGAGTAACCTTATGTTTTATCAACTGTCATCATTAGTTTTTACTATGAAAAAAGAAAGACCTTATTATTTAAAAAGGCCAAATTTAGAAACATTTCTCCAATTCTGCTAGTTTTATTATTTAAACTGAAAAAAATTACTTTTGTGCTTAAAAATACAACACATCCATCATTATGAAAACTGAAAATTAGAGAGATTGGGCTGAGAAGGCGTCAAATGTTTAATTACATATCTCCAGCGCAAGCAATAGGTGTAAAGTTTGGTAAGAAACTGGAGCGTGCAGCGACTGAGAGCAGAAACTCCCCTTATAGCTTCTCTGGTGATCATTATGAAAAGCCTCTTGTCAGTGGGGGGAAGCGTCCCCGCCAACACAACAGCCAAATTTCTACATCTTCCCACGAGCCGAGTTGTGAGCAACCTCTAGTTTGAACGCTGGTGTAGTAGGATGGCGTGTCACTGTCACAGTTTCACAATGAGCAGTGGCTGAGAAACGGCTTACGTAACCGTGGGCTTGAAAAACAACAAAAGTGGTGTTCCTTTGTTACTGCTGGCTGTGTGAGTTGGCGGTAAAAGTCCCGGTGGAGTGGTAGAGTAGTAGCGGAGGAGGGCAGGATGCGTGCAAGAGTGGGTCGTTATCGCCAAAGGCATTCCCCTGAACTCCATTACCCACAATGCCACTTTCACCGATACCCCAGGCTTTTTTTTTTTGTCATTGTGGCACCAGATGTTTCCCCCCCAGAGGAAGAAGCCAAGGTTCCCATCAGCACCTGGGAACAGCCGCGAGAGTGACTCCACAGTCACGGCTGATTAATTAAATGTCATAATGACATGTCGGATCTGTCGGGATGAAACACACGGACATCCTGTGGCTCAGAGGGTGGACGTCCAACATGTCCAGGAGCCTCTGCAGCGACCACAGCGCAAATTCTTAACTAAACTCTCCTGACGTTTATCTTTCCGAGACAAAGTGTAGCATTAAAGAAGACTTTTAAAGACCCTTTTTTAGCAAGCTGATGCAATTTCTTCAGGTCTAAATGAAATGCACCATTCTTTTCTCAAATTACAATAACAAACATGGAGTACAAAAGCTCCCTTTTCAGTCATGTCTTCAAAGCCATCGTCATAGCAGCTGGTGTACTGGTTGGGGCTTCTTGCTTGGCTTCACTAGAGGGTAGGGCTGTTCGATTAATCGATTTTAAATCGTAATCGCGATTATGTAATCAGAACGATGTTAAAACGGGAAAATCGAAAAATCGATTTTTCACTTTTTTTTTAATTTTTTTTTTTTTTTTTTTTTTTTTTTTACCTTGTCTGCACACATATTAATGATTGATACCATATTAATGATTGATGGAAATACCTCTCAATACCTGCGACAAGTGCCCCATAGTTTTTTCAACTTATTTTACAGAGTTTTGCACTTTATTCATTCATTTTTGGTTTAATAAGAGCAAAGTTTGCACTTAAAGCCCAATGGGGCAAATGTTCAATAAAAAAAAAAACATATTTTAAATCATTTCTTTGCCTTTTGTCAATTCACAAAATAATCGTAATCGAAAATCGGATTTTGAGAGAAAATAATCGAGATTTTATTTTTGGGCAAAATCGAACAGCCCTACTAGAGAGGTGTGGCTCTTTTGAAACCACTCTCGAGTGGAGCCTGAAAACTTAGGTGGACCCAAATATATGCCCCAAAACAAACAAAAAAAGCTTTCATTATATGTCTCCATTTACGTAAATCATCGTCCTGTTGTCAATGTAAAAGGCAGAATAAGTCAGAAACGGGTTTAAAATGAGGAGGCTGTGAATTAGCAGTCTTTCTATTTAATTATGTTAATAGTTTTTGGACACAGGAGGCATATACGGTTATATTGGGCTCTACTCAGCTGTAATGGCATTTCTCAGTATTGTCAGCGCTTTTATAAACTAAATAAATCATTGATTTGAAGGTGCAGAAAAAAAATAATTACTTGCAGTCAAACACAAAACAAAAATTGGCTTGATTTCTAACATCTACATGAGTAGAATCCTGCTTTTAAAAGGACACGAGCAATAACAATTGAATAAATAAGATGTCATAGGAACCATACATTCAATTTTACCAAGTGAAGCAGTATTTCCTGATTTATTTATTCATTTATTTTTATGCCCGAATTCTTCCAGCAATGTCAATTATTCAGATTAAACCGGAAAACAATTATTGACAATAAATCTCCAGAATGGAACCGGACATGAGCTGCAGACAGAAAGCTTTTAAAGTTAAACATCCTGCATGACATTAAATGAGGGCAGCAGGAGATGGAGATGAGGAAAACCTAATTGTGACGCACCTTACTTGTAAAGCACTTAGAATCAGTCCCTTGGAAAAATAACATAATTCTCAAGCAATTTCTCTTCATTGATTTATAATCTCATCAATAACGAGGGTATTCAAGACTGACTTTCATCCCTGAAGGAGATTATATCGTACAATCATCAGTTTCAGCAACATTTCACATCAGTTTAATCAATTTCTTCTCTCAATTTATAAACGACAATGTAAGCTCATTGGGACTTAAAATGTAAACTTCCATCCAAAAGTCTGAGTTTACCTGCGCTACATGGCATAAATCAATCAATCAATCAATCAATCAATCAATCAATCAATAGTTCTGCAGCACTTTTAAAAACATCCAGGGGTTGACCGAAGTTCTTCACAATTAAAGACAAATAAAAACATGGACTACAAAAAGAATCATAAACTGCATAAAAACTGAGAAAAAAAAAGATATTCCACTAAAAAAGCCAATTAAAAAGAAAAAAAAAAGAGTAAAAAGAAATGCCTTATGTGCCAAATGCTAATCTGAGCAGGCGGGTGTTTAGTTTGGATTTGAGTTGAGGCAGGTCAGTGAGGGAGCGTAACTCAGGGGGCAGCGTGTCCCCGAGTTTGGGAACTGAACCAAACCGAACAGATTCTGGTTGAATAAGAATCAGAAATACTTTGTGAATCTGCTGGAATCTATCCCAGCTCATTACAGGCGAGAGGCAGGGGTCCACCCTGGACAGGTCGCCAGGCCATCGCAGGGCCACATCTATAGAGAGACAACATGCACGCTCACACTCACACCTACGGGCAATTTAGAATAATCAATTAACCTAACATCCATGTTGTTGGACTGGAGTACCCGGAGGGAACATGCAAACTCCACACAGAAAGAGTCCTGCTCTGGGAGTGGAACCAAATATACATCATCATACATATATATATCAAAATAAAAGAAAAATAGTAGAGTTGTATGATAGTTTGCATGTGTGTCTATCAGAGGTGGAAAAAGTACTGAAAAATTGTAATTGAGTAAAAGTATCTTTACTTTGCTTAAATTCTACTCAAAGTAAAAGTAAAAGTACTCATCTAAAAATGTACTCGAGTAAAAGTACAAAAGTACTTAATTTAATATGTAATTTGAGTAAAAGTTACTTTTAGTTATTTAATGCAAAAAAAGGACGAGTAACGAATCAAATCCAGCACAAGTTGTTTTAATCAATGATGCTCTGGGGCCTCCCATCATGCCCCGGGGCAATGACGCGAGTATTAATATAATATGTATTAATATAATATATTAATTAATGTATATTATTACATGTATAGTATTACATATATTATTAATGTATTAATATAATATAATTACATAATATATATATAAACATCCATGGAGTGCACGGACACGGCTGTGACGTCAGCCGTGACGTCACGTCCAGAAAGAGACTTTTCTTTGACTTTTCTGGCCGTTAGAAAACATTTTTGACGGATATAAAGTCCACGACTTAAAAATATAGAATACAAAGATTAGTAATTGCCGGTGATTACAGCTGGAGGTGTCCTGTGAACAGTTTTAGAGGCTTCTCTTATTGCAGTCTGGGAAAAAAGCTTTCTGGGCCCCATGGGATTTTTTGTTGCAGTACCGCGGCTGGCCACTGGGATAAATCGGCATGCCTGCACCGTAAATTTTGTACTCAGTAACGTGAGGGGGTTTAAATGTAGCAAAGTAAAATACTTGGGTCAAAATGTACTCGAGTAAAAGTAAAAATTACATATTTCAAAAACTACTTAGAAAATTACAAATTACTCATAAAAAGTACTCAATTACAGTAACGTGAGTAAATGTAATTCGTTACTTTCCACCCCTGGTGTCTATGTTCATATATTGTACACTATGATATATACTAACTGTTATGTCATGTTACCGTATAGACAAGTGGGTGTTGGGTAAACTGCATTTGTGCAGTATTACACAACAAATGTTATATTATAGGTAATCAGTGGTGGAGGGGTGGCGGTCGTTCCGAGGGAGGGGCTGTAAAGTCTGATGGCCACAGGCAGGGATGACTTCCTGTGGCACTATGTGGTGCATCTTGGGGGAATCAGTCTATTGCTGAAAGGGCTCCTATGTTCAACTAGCGCAGTGTTTCTCAATCCTGGTCCTCGTGGGCCCCTGTCCTGCATGTTTTAGATGCTACCCTGCTTCAGCACACCGTGATAAAAGTACCTGTGTCATCAACAGAGCTGTGCAGACCTTGGTGACAAGCTAATGAGGACCTTTAATTAGAAACAGGTGTGTTGGTGCAGGGAAACATCTAAAACATGCAGGACAGGGGCCCATGAGGATCAGGATTGAGAAACACTGAACTAGCGTGTCGCGGACAGTGTTGGGAATACCGGTGTTAAAAATAGCTGCGTCACTAACGGCGTTATTTTTTTCCCAGTAATTTATAATCTAACTAATTACTATTTCAAACGTTACAACGCTGTTACCGTTACTGACAGTGAAACGTGGCGCGTTGCTATACACTGACATGACATCTAATTGCTGTTATCCGACCTGACTCACTCTGAGTGAGTCAGGTCACGTGAGTCTGTCAGGGTTTGACACTTCCCCCCAGTTTTTGAGTTTCAGTTCTGTCCCTCCTGTTTCCAATCTGCCCTGATTGTCTGCACCTGTGTCTCGTTATCCCCTGTGTATATCTGGTCTTGTCTGCACCTGTGTCTCGTTATCCCCTGTGTATATCTGGTCTTGTCATTCTCCTTCTCCCTGTCCGTCCGTACTGTTTCCTCCCTCCGTGTTCCCATGTGTCTCCAGTTTTTGAAGCCTAGTTTTGAGTTTTGATCCTGCTCTGCAGCGTTTTTGTTTCGTTAAATAAATCCTGCTTTTTGCCAACTCCTGCCTCCTGCCTCCTGCTCTCCTGCGTTTGGGTCCTCATCTAACCACCCGTGACAGAGTCAGGTTGAGGTGAGTCTGGTGAGTCACGTTTGAAATCGTAATTAGTTAGATTACCCATTACTGGGAAAGAAAAACGATGTTAGTAACGCCGCTATTTTTAACGCTGTTATTCCGAACACTGGTCCTGAAGTGGGTTGGAGATACCGACCAAGATGTGCTGTATCTCGGCCGACATCCTCCTCTCTGACACCACCGTGAGAACATTTCTAAAGCACCTCTGGTCGTATTCTAAAGCACTTTAAAGTTGATTCTCAAGAATCATACATTTCAAATGCAGGTCACTTTTTAAAGAAGAAATAAAAGTTACGTCGTGTCTTCAACCGGCTGTAATCCTGTCCGTCTGTAAGCTTGAGGAAACGTCTTTGACTCATTTAAGTCCACTTGACTTACAAGCACCAGAAGAGTATTACACAAGCCACTGCAGCCGCAGACATATGGTGATATGGTTCTTGTTAGGCCTGCAGAGCTCCACCACCGTCATCTATGAGGTGTTTTTGTATGAACTCATCCAAAACTGGTAGATTTCAGCTCTTAATCTCTGTTTGATCCTTTAAAACCAACTCATAGCAGCTCATTGACGCATAAATTCCACCCGCAAATAAAGGTAAACAAAGAGGTTACTGGCCTGGGATTTGTTTGAATATCTGTGAAGTCAAAGTTGAAAATGTGTTAAAAGATACAGCTGTGACCTGCGATTTCAGGCCTTTTTTAAAAAAATGCAGACAAGAAACATTTTTTTCTTGCAAAGCTTTTAATCATTCTCGCAAGAACATGAGGGACAGACAAGTAGAAGCCAAGTAATCATGTTAAACTTGCTGTAATCTTTGCTTATCAAGTCTGTTGCAGGCTGAAATATCAGGATTCACATTGAACATGTGACCAATCAAATACGAGGCCTGAAGCAAGGCAAAGGGAATCAGCCGCCAACGTACCATGACTATATTTGAGAATAAAGAAGGGCGATACAGATGCAGTATTTTCATTAATTTTGAAGCAGTCAGCAGAGAGGCTGGTGTCAATAACTGTTGTACTGTTGCAAAGTAGAAACGCTCATTTTTTTTCTCTCGCTGTAATTTATTTCTACTCAAGCATAAACAACTCCATGAGTGTGTAGTTAGTGTGTGAAATAATAACGAAGGGAGGATGATAAGCTCAGGGGGAGGCGGGGATTGACGCCTGCTGCTTTGAAAAACAACTTGGATGCTGCAGAAACAATGTAAATCATCTGCCAAAATGCATAATTCAATAGCGCCGGGGTCCATGAATCACAAGAGCGATGTGATTACATCCTTCATCACATAATTGTTTTCAAACAGCTTATTTGATCAAACATAAAATCCAAAAGGGCAGATGATCTTCTTCTTTTTTTTTCACTGAGATGACTTACTGCTTTGATGAGCCCCCACAGGAAGTTTGTGTGATGTTATATGTATTGACACTGCCAGGAAGAAAGCTTTCTCGTAGCATCGGAAAAAATGCACACAGATCAAAGTAATTCTACTTATGCAACAGCAGAAAGTCCCAGTAATGCAGAAATTGACACAATGAAAAAAATGTAACAGGCTGGGACATTTTTTTAGACCAAAATCCTCATCCCTTGTGCAAGAATGACATCACTGTTACAGTAATACCAGATATTTCCCAATCGGTCAGTTAGCTTGACTCATGGAAAAAGATTTAACACCTGCTCACCTCGGAAGACTTCATATTGGCTGCTGATTTTTTAATTCTCAAAGTCCTCCACAAAATGATTGTGTAAAATCTGTGACACTAAGATGGTTTTATGAAGCAGATTGTCGTGCAAAGCATCAAAAGTCTTCCGAGCAAAAGGTGTGATCAAAGGCATCATCGCAGAACTCAGACATCCACCACACGCCAACCGTGACACGACGACATCATGTCATGACGGAAACCTACCAGAGCGGAAAACAAAGTGCAACTGACGAGATGCAATGTGGTTTTGGTTTAATCTCACTTCCAAACTGTCTGATTTAAACTTCACAGCTCTGCAGACTATGTGATAGACAGCAGCTCAATAACTTCCCTCTTTTGATTGAATCATCCAGTTTATCTGCACTTGATCTTTAGTTGTAGTGCCTTACACTAACCAATAAAAAAGTGTAATGAGCATCACAGTATGTTTAACATGTAAGTATGTATTCCAGTCATTGTATTTTAATTTTTTTTCGTATTATTATCAAATTTTCTAATTTTGGACCAGCATACCAGTCACAGCAGTCTCTTAGTACAGATATAACCCCACAACAAGTGCTAAAAAACTCAAATGACAGCGAGACTTGCACTGTCAAGCAAACGACCGCACATCTAACTAAATTACATAGACATTTGTGGGCTTATATCATTTTACCTGAGATACGTGAAAATTCACTCCCTGTACAGTTGTCATGGATGCAAATGTTGGCAATTTAACTTAGGAGTCAACGGAGAGCCAACTCCTCGTGGTCAGTCGAAAAAAATTGCGATTTTCTTCACTTCCTGGTTTGTTTGAGACCAGCAAGCTGGATGTAGGCCCTTGATTTAACTGTAATTCACATCAATTTAACATCTTCCAAGTGCAGAAGAAGTGAAAATCAGACCATTCTGTCAAATCAAAAGTGAAAGTCAGCGTTTTTCACTAACCAACCCCCGTCTGAGTAAGAAAGAGAAACCATGTTTCTTCTGTAATTTGGCTGAATTTAACAGTAGACAGTTAACCCCAGAAACCCCTCAGATGTATTAACAGAAGTAACTGTGTTGAAAAGTAAACTTCCAAAGCTCCTAATTAAAGTTGATGGTTTTTGTTCTGTTCATCGCTTCAGATGATCCCTGAAGGATAAAAGAGCTAGATTTAACTTTTTGTAGTGTTGACAGAAAACATCAGATAAAGCAGCATCTTCTGACGACTTTTGTCATAAGGTGTCTCAACATCAAAGAACCGTTATGCATCTCCGGATTTCAAAGATTCATTTCACAATAGGACACTTTGCATTGCACTATTGTTTTACAGCAGACCGAGGTGCGACTGCCATCACACACAGATGACTAATTCCAACAGACTGAATGTTGTGCAGATCTCACCCTCATATCAAGGGCCAAAGGCCAACAGATGGGGCTGATTACACACACCAGTAAATCTTTCAACCTTAAAAGTGAGAAAATGTTTCACATACAGGTATGTGTGACCTGATGTTTATGGATTTTTTCCTCATGACTACAAACACAGTAAGACAAAATCCATGTAGTCTGTAAGTGGTCAACACTTGCCTTATTACAGCTGTGATTCAAGCTTTACTCAAAAATATATTGCATAAAAAACCCACAACACAAGTAGACTGTAAATCTATAGAACTTAAGTTTCTTATCATTTGGCAATTTAGCTTTCTTTATAAATACTACAAAATCAGCAAGAAAGATTACGATAAGCTTTTTCCATGAAAAGAAAAAATTGACTGATCTATCTTATCACTGTCCTGCAGATTGGTGTTTCTTATCTAAATGGAGAAGAAAGAGCCTGTGCTTTCTAACTAAATATCCATTAAACAGCAGTTATGACTATGAAACTTTATGCTGACTCACTGCCTGTGCATGAAAAACTGTACAATAGAAAACAAGATAACGCACATATACACACACAATAGGCCTATAGCCTACTGGCCAACAGAAAGATCGAAGCAGCTAACACAGGTGTTAGATGACATCTACCAGAGGAAAAAAGTAGCACTGCTTACTAAAAACAGCTAATAACTATCACATCTAGAACAACTACAGTAACTAACATGGCTAACTAACATGGCTGATAGCTAACAGTTAGGAAGAAAGCAAATTAACGCAACTAACACACTAACACACTAACTAGCTGATTGCTAACAGGGGAGCAAAGTAACAAAGTTATCTAAAACAGCTGGTAGCTAATACAGCTAACAGGGTCGTTAACTAGCACAGCTAGCGAATGCCCCTTTTCCATAGTATAGTTTTCAACTCGACTCGCCTTGATCTCAGTGGTTTTCTATTACAGTTCAGTAGCCTACCACCTCATTGTGGGTTGCATTGCGTAGCTAAGTAGCACAGCTGATAGCTAACAGAGCAAGGAAGAGAGCAAAGTAGCATAGCTAACTAAAACAGCTGCAAGCTAATGCATATATGGGGCAGCTAACACCGCTGTTAGCTAGCATGGCTAGCAAGGCCGCTGTAGAATGATGAGTTGCATCACATTCTGCTTGCATTTTGGGAAGGCATCACAAATCTGGAAGGACTCACTTTGCATCGCTATGTTTATTTGTACAGCGAGACAATGACAGAGCACACATCTTGTTATTTAAACATTTACTTGCTTGCTATCCAGCACGCTTTAACACATGCATGATTAGTTGCTGCATTAGTGCTGCAATTCAAAATCAGCTTCATAAAATGATTGTCATAAACATGTGCAATTAGATGTCATTCTGATTATTATTAAAATTGGGAATTAAATCAGTCACTGTCAGCCGGTCTTACATAACTGCTAAATTGCCACAACTCTTTATGTGGCTCAGACCCAATTACCAATATTAATGGATTTCTTTTAACCTTTGAGTTCCTACAAATAGGTAGAATTAATTTCCAACTGGTTGCTTGTTAGTATGCAGCTCATTCTAGTCAAGGATCTTTGGATCCTCGTTTGACTCATTCCTGTTCTCTCAAATAGTTTTTACAATGGCATTCTATTATTTGTCCTTTCAAGTGGTACATATTTGACTTTCATTGCCCTTTTCTCCTGAAATTAATTCTGAACTCTTGACTGTATGCCACGTTGTGTGTTTAATGAAGTCTTCTCGACAAGTGCCAACAAGTAAATAAATGAATATAAGGAAAAGTCATGGAATAAAATCAATAACAAAAAATCATGGCAAAGACATAGTAGTACCACAAAGTATCGAGTAGACATTTTATCTCGCCTACACAGACAGATTAAATCAACCATGCCAATGTGGACTTTCAAGCAATAGGTATTAAGCGTGAATGAGAGGAATTATCATCTTTGTTCTCCCCAGCTTCCTTGTGTTTCCCGTTGCTAATTCTTAATCTTAATGACCACCAGATAAATGTTAATTAAACAGGGCTGCGTGGTAATTTTATCTCTGAAGGCCCTGCGCCAAAGCCGTCTCAGCACCACGTCTTCCAGCTGACACACCAGTCTGGCTCGTCCTCCTGCACTTGACTCCCTCTCCACATTATACATTCATCCCTCACGCGATTCTCATATTTTCTCCTGCTGGTCTAGTGCATTCCCCTACTTTCTGAAAGTGGAAGTGGAGCCACGCTCCAATGACACGGAAGTAATGAAACCACAACATTCAGGGCTAGTCTCGGTTGAGTTATACATGTGTTTGGGGTCCCTTCCAGTGAAATCATCCAGTAGCATATGAAATTAAAATCAATATTTTTATGGTGGGGGGGGGGCGAGAAACGGATGCAGCTCATAAAACCCCATCTTGGCCTCAAAATAACTTCACAATCACTGATCATTGTTGAAACTAGTGGCAGGGGTGTCAGTAGAGCCTTTGGCTTGATGAAATTACCATGACATCGAAATTCATCTGAACCAGCTTGCTGGGCCGAGTGTGCTCGCAACTCCAGCAGAAAGACAACAATCTGTCAGCTCATCTGCGAGTCCCCGGGAAAATAATAACAGAATGGACAACAAGAGGCGTTTGCCAGACTCGTGCAGTTATGAGCCGGGCTTATTAAAAATCACAGTGGAAAACAAATATGCAAACAGAGAGCCCACCCTCAGCAGAAAGCACAATAAAATATGGTGTGAAAGACAGAGAGAGCAGGAAGCGGGAGGCCAGACGCCACGCTGCTAATTTAATGGGCTGACTATGCCCATCTACGTGGCTCCATTATGTTGTGTCATCTGACCCGCGGAGGTTAAAAAAGCTCCTTGATGAAGGTCATGACAAATGACAAACATAATCAGATACATCAGGTCACTCACAACGCCACATTTAGACACCACCACGGTAGGTTTGGAAGCTGACGATCAAGCTGTTCGCTTCATATGTCTCCCATGAAGCTTTTACAATGGGCCACTTTCTATGTAATATTTCAAAAGCTCATAAATAAAATCACAGTTTAATGCTTTGCTGTAAATTTACCACTGCAAAAAGTGGATCCTCTTTACAACCAAATGGTAGTTGCCAGGCCCTTCTTGTAAAATATTGTATCTCAGATAAACAGCAACAACAAACTAAGGACACCATGTGAATCAAAAGAACCGCCTTTAGCGACAATAAGTTGAAGGAATCGTCTCGTGCATGATGCTATCAGTCTCTCACTTCACTGTGGAGGAGTTTGGGGCCATTTTTCATCACATTGTTTACTCACCGTACTGAGGTTCTCACAACCACATTTCGATCATGCTTTGAGCTTTGGACAAATGGCCTAATTTTTGACTCTGGTATAGTTTTGGTTGTAGAAGACTTATGGAAGTCCATGCCCTGGTCCTGAGGCAGCAAAATAGCCCAGGTATCAGACTTCCATCACTGTGCTTGCTATGTTTGGGTATCACCAGTCATGGCATTTTTCACTATGGCCAAAAAACATTGTTCCAAAAGTCTTTGCAACTTTGCAAACCAAAACTGTGCCACTGTCTTCTTTTTAGACAGACCAGGATTTCTCCAGGCAACCCTTCCAAACACACCAAACATTTTTAGGCTTTTTCTAATTATAGACTCATAAGCTTCAACTTACATGTAGATTGTTTTTTGTTTTTTTCAAAATTTCTGAGCATTGCACGGTCTACTTTGGAGAATGCTTGCTAGGACATCCTCTCCATGGAAGATTGGCATCTTGTATTTAATGTTTTACACTGGTGAATGATCTGTCCGTCTGCAGAACGATGGTCTTGGGGATGGTTCATAACCCTATCCATTTGATTGGCAGCCACATAAATGTAAGAGCACTGCTGATGTCTTTCTTCCTTGTCATTATGTGATTGCCTAATTGCACATACTTAAAACCTGTGTACGTCTGTGTGCATGTATAATGACCTTCAATTGAAATCATCTTTCGTTTTAAGTACCAGAACACCTTAACAATGTGTAACTGCGACAGGCAGGAAAGAAAACATGAACGTTTTGAGCCAAATGTGTAAAAATCTCAGACCTGTCTGTCGTAGGTTATGCTGCAGTAACTTTTACAGCATCAGCAGTTCCAACAGTTGTCAGCAACGGACGGCAGGTGTTGAAGAGCAGCTGGACGGACGTGGAGGAGCAGGTGCACATTGATGAGGGTCAGAGTGACAGGCAGGAGGAGGAGGGCAGACGAGTGGCTAAGGAGAAGCTTCATGATGATAAAGATGCCTGACCATATAACAAGCGGTGAGGTAATAGCCTTAGATCCCATACTTATAAAACGCTTCCGTCATCATTACTATTAAACAATTTCAAAATCCATTTCTATATGTTTACATGTTCATCTTTAAAATTTGGAGTTGAAAAACTTACAGCATTACGAAGGGACTTTTGTGATTTTTAGCTCAGAGGTTCCCTCTTCAGGCACGGAGGTTAAGTCACTTTAAAACACTTTCAAAGCTTTCCTTTCGTTTTCTTGTCGCTCTCCCGTTTACGCTTCCATCTTCACTTTATTGAGTCTCTTATGAGTGATTTATGTGTCTGAGTCAAACTGGCGATGTCGTAACTTCCAACATACCGGTAGCCTGGCGTGCAAATCCTTAGAAATGTAACTGCACCTCAGATTGAAGCATACAACCACGAATGTGACTGGCCTGTTTGGTAGCACTGCATGTCTTTCTTCGTAGTCCCTGCTTCTTGTTCGTCGTTTTCAATCCCGACAGAAAGATAGCTTGCTGTAATGTCAGTAAAAACTACTGTTTCTCAACTATCATTAACTCCAACTCACGTAGAACATGCTTTTACAGTGCCACCTAGAGGTTGATGGCATAGTTACAGAGTGACAACGGTATCGTGTCTGCAGGTTACGCCTCTGCCACGATGTCCACTGTAGCTCTGTGAGCCGGCTCCCTTGTGGCTGATGTGTGACATGACGCCGTGAAGCGATACGCAGCTGACACGCATGACAATCGGGACAGGAGTCCAAAGTTACTTTGGAGAGCTGGTTGACACTTCCTGAAGTAAAACCATACGCCTTCAAATGAATCCAAACTGTTCATTTAAAGTCACAAATTATATCCATGCTCCATGTGTTAGACACTAAAATGAAACACCTACATTTTGCTCAGGTGCAGCTTCACTTTGAGAACTTCTCTTTCATTTCTTGGCTGCAACGACCGTGCACAGACATCTGAGAGCTTCCCAACAAGCGTGTGGGAGCAGTGGTTATAATTTCTATTTTGCAAAACTGATGTAGAAGCTACTGTTTGTTGTGAAAAATACAGAGACTTAAAAGATGCATTTGCTCTCAGGCTTTACTTTTTCAGCAAGTCTCAGCTCAGTCCTTCGGCTCCCCGGTTTGTTTTGGTTCTATATGCCACTTTTCCGGCGGTATTCATAAGAAGGACAAAAACAGTATTTTACATACTGTAATCTGCTGAGCAACAAACAGCAGACAAACACAGCTGACAACAAGCAGCTAAGAATAGCTGAGTTCATAGCTTCTGAAAAAGTCAGATATTTCCCTCAGAGGACCAATTCAGAGAGCATAAATGTGTTTCTTTAACAAGTACCCAGACATACAACTCAGGAGGTTTAATAATATCATTCCATAGCTGGAGGACTCTTCCCGTGTTCATATAGTGGACATTTGGGAGGTTTGGAGTTACACTGATTAAAAACTCCTCAAGCAACTTTAAAAGGTTGTGACAAACAAACATCTATGGTCGTTTGAGCCCACCAGCAGACACATGCACTATTTATGAATTGGTGCAGGCAGCAGTGGCGAGAAGATCACGATGCTGAGGCCAAATGGAGGTTGCCATAGTGAAGTAAAAGCCAATGGCTCATTGCTTGTAGGCAAATGCAGACACTAGTGGAAGACGATGTCTCAGTTACAAAAACAATTTAAAAAAGCTTTCCATTGCAATTTGCTTAGTACGTTCTGTACCGGTGGAAATGCCTGTGTATAGGAAGAGTATCAAACCCAGGAAAGATGCAGCGATGTCACTGATTGTGTTCTAAAGCCTGTAGATTAACATATGGCTGTTGCGATCAGGACTTTTGCAGGAATATGCAATGCTTTAGGACACTGAGTGAGATCCCGTAGCGCACATCTTAATCCACTAAAAGGGAAAGCCACGCATAACCATGCACATCTTCACGTTTCAATCCTTATTCAAACAGGTTTGTTAAAAAAAAAATATCCCCAGTTCAGTTCCTCATAAAGACCCAAAGGACTACAGAAAACAAAATATATAAATAATAAAAAATAAACTGTATATTGGTGGATGTTGAGATATGAGATGTTAAAGATGAAGCCAGTGTGGAAGCAGCTTACGGCCGTATCAAGTTATGGCGGCATAAACAGCTCCGTCCACTTCTTAGACTGCCCTCACACAAGTTTGAGACAGATTTTTTGGCCAGAAAAACTTTTGATCAGATGTGAATCGGTGAGCAATCTGCCCCATGACATGTGCCAGTTACTCAGAGATACATCAGAAAGGGCTGATGAACCCTTCGAAGCAAGAGAAGCTGCAAATATTCAGTGAGGAGACAACAATGAAGACAAAGCAGCACCATTGGTACAAAATGATCACACATAGAGCCCGCACCTCCTCGCCTGTTCCACCTGTAGGCTTATTTTTATCACCCCAAATGTATGAGTGAGGACAGTGAGGAAACCCCTCCTGCAAGCTCACTGTGCAGTACGGAGGAGTGCACAGATGTGAAAACAGGAGACACCACCACACTCCCGGCTGTTTATGGACGTGCATCTGCCCTGCTGCTCGTCTCCATCTCTCTTTCATCAATTCCTCCGCCCACTTCAGTTAACTGCATCGTAGGTGTGACAGTCTCAGCAACAGCCTCGGGACAGATATGAGTAAGAATGCAAAGAAAAGGCAGTACAAAAGGAGAGTTGTCATTATCTGCAGCCGTTTGAGGCGTATCTCAATGCTCAGGATATTCAGGACAGTGGAGAGCTGCGCGTGTCACTCGACACAAAGGCTGCCAAGTAAAAAGGTTTCACTTTCATGCTGCTCATTAGTCAAAGCAAAGAGGTAGTCAGGTGTGGTCAGTGGGAGCGCAGAATAATGTGGATTGGATCATTATATGCCGCACGACATTTGTTCCTCAGGTGGAATTGCAGGCATGACACCACGTTTCTGAAACAAAGAACATCCACCCGGCTCCCTGCACCACCTTCAGCTAATTGGTCTCATTCCTTTCACTAAAACTACAAAAAAAAAAAAAGGGAATTACAGACATCTGGGTACATGCTGGGCTCATCCGTCATGGTTATTATTCAGCTGCAGGTTTGAGAACAGAATTATAATGGATCTTCTGTTCGGGAGGCCAGACGTGTAGCACGGCCAAGTAAAGAATGTGTCCTCCTGAAATGTTTAGTTTAAATGATCGCTTTGGGAAAGAGGAGAGAAGTACTTTGTAAACCATTGTGTCTTTCTCTTTTTTTTTAAATTCCATCCTTGCTGTCACGGAGTGGTGCTGTTTTGTGTGCGAATGCAAATCGCAGCCTCCTCTGCACCATCAGGAAAGGGATGCGTCCACGCGGAAGAGGGAGCGGAGGGGGATGCTCGCTGGCTCTGCATCCCGCCACTTCTCACATTTATTTTCAATACAAAGACAATGGTGTCACTGTAACATGAGGAGACGGAGGAATGAGAGTCAACTCTGGATCAGTCAACTGAGAGTCAACTCTGGATCAGTCAACTGATGGGAAAGTAGGCCTGATAAGTCGAGATGTGGTCTTTTTACTCTCTACCTCTCTTTCCAGAGTGAATCCAAGGTGGTCGTTATGCGTTGTTTCCCCATGTGAGGTCCAACTGGTTTATTTTCTAAAGTCAGGCATATTCTACTGAAACTATATGGAACCGTCTCAACTGGCCCAAGTCTTAGCCCAAACCTGTTTCTACTGTGTTTGGCCCCTTCTGAGATCTATGACCACCAGAGGGGACCCAAGCCAAGCCGTTTCAAGCCCACTGTGCACCCAAATCACACACTTTCAATCCAGATTGGGTCCACACAAGCATGCTGGAGTCATTTCATTCCTTAAGTCTACAAAAATGATCAATCAATAGTGCAAAATCCAAAAATACACTGGTTTCGCCGCTCAGTCATCCAGATCATTCCCAAAGGCCTCAATCAAAGCAACTGGACCTCTCAAAGACGGCTCTCTCTCTCTCTCTCTTTCTCTCCAAGCAGAGGGAATCCACAAAACCTTTCATCTTCAAGAAACATCTTCAACAACCAAGAAAAGGAAAACCTGAAAATGTTTGATATCTGTTGTAGGAAAAATCCAGAATCGTCGATGCTCTGACTGACCGGCTGTTTTACATTTCTACGCTTTGCAAGATGCATACTTAAGATTCATGAGTCAAGATATCGCCATTCCTTCGTAATATTCCCAGAAACACTTGATGTGTTTGCCTGAAGAATGTGAAAATAAAGCAACTAAGCAACTATAGCTTGGTTTCCTGGAAACTAGAACCCCTTGTAAGAGTTGTGAGAAGGAATGGAAGCATCACAAACTGCTAAAAGCTTTGTTGTTTCTACTTCAATGTGTTGTGGATATAAAATGGGGGGAGAAGTCTGCGTACGTACAGAGTGAATGGAAAAACAAAGAAAACATGAACTATCTTGGGTTCATGGTGTCTTCAATCACAGTTTCCTTATATTTATTTCATTTTCATGCTACACGGCTGCAACTTTGCCTGATTTAAGGTTGTTTATCATGCAGGCGCCATGTAACCAAGGCTTAGAGTTTATATCAAGTATCTTGGAAAATCCTGCGTCCATGAGCCTGGGCTTCAGATCCCATCATGATCACTACGAGAGCAATTTCCAATCCATTTTTCCTCAGATTGCCCTGAGAACAAGCCTTTCCTCGCTGCTGTTGCGAGGGAATCATCGGCAAGACAGATCTGCAGGAGAAGCTTCCTGGAGAAAACCATCAAGCAGCAGAAAGAGTTACAACGTGATTGCTTTTTCTTTCGCTTTTTGTTCAATATCGCGTTTCCTTTTTTGGCCCTCTGTGACAGAACAGCATTTTAAGTCCCCTTCTGCTTTATGCTTTCAGCCAACTCATTCAGGGCTTTGGATGAGAGGGCCAGCCCACACTGACAGCTTACACCTTCTGGAGTGACACCGCAGCATTATCCAGGAGGCCGGAACACAATACAAACACAAAAATCCTGCTTTTTTTAACACAAAAATAAAAAAAATCATCGCCTCACACACCAACTCAAGCTGTCAAAAACACTCATTTACATTCGCGCCTGTAACAACAGTGTGAGAACACAATAGCTCACGGCAGCAGAAGACGGAGTGTGTTTGATCTTTCTCAGCCATAACTACCTTATATGACTGTTGTGGCTCCAGGGCTCTGGAGATACCTTGAGGTTTAAGATGAAGGTAATAGATACTCAAGAAACTGTAGATTGAGATAATTATCTAGTTCACAGTCATCACTTTTCCAGTCTGTAAGGCTGCACTGCAGGTATGGGGCATGTTCACTCAAATACGGCTCCACAATGGAAGTACATTGAAGGACACATATTATAACCTTTGATGTCATTTTCAAAAGTTGAAAAATGTTCCTGAGGAGTTATAAGCATATTTGTTCATAATATTACAAATACATTCCACAAAACCTCCCTTTTTAATATAAAAATGATTGATGCATTTACTCCATTCCACCCCCGTGACTGAGCTTGTGCCTCTTTAAAGATGACATTACAGCTTTGTCCAAGCAGAGGTTTAAGGAATGCAGAAGGGGAATGAAGATGTGAAGATGAATGAAGAAAACGGGATGGAGAAGTGACAACATCCTTCAAAGAGCTAAATAAATGTTCTCAGGAACAAAAAAGTGTTAGTTTTTATGACACTGATTTGCCATGTTTAAAGCATCCACTGGAGATGAGAGCTCATTCATTTATTTTAACTACCCATCATTTTCACTCACTGAAACTGGGAGCTGACAAAAATCTCTCATCATCACCAAGGAGACGAAAAGTGTCCCATCCTTTACATGTATTTTCTTGAGCTTGTCGTCTTACCGCTTGAATTCTTGCCACAGATGAGGTGCTGGTGCGGCTGCAGGAGCCCCCAGATCTCCGAGTCGTTGTTGATCGCCTGCTCCACGGTCTCCAGCGTGAACTTGGGCACGCCGTCGTCCCGCTCCAGCAGCGCGCTGCGCAGCACGCGGCCGAACACCTCCCGCGCCAGGCTCTCCATGCAGGCGGTCAGGTAGATGGCGGCGTGCTCGTGCACCCGGACGGCCACCCGGCTGTCCGCCATCCACCTGAAGAACTTGCCCACGGAGAACACGAGCCCGCAGCGCGCCGACTTGCCGCGGCTGCTGAACTTGTCGCCGGTGCTCATGTTGTAGAGGGAGAGCGCGCCGAGCGCCGCCGCGATGCAGTTGACGGACACGGTCCAGGACAGCACCAGGCGCACGGCGCTCTGCACCTCGTGCTTGGAGCAGCGGCCGTAGCGCAGGCTGAGCCGCTGCGCCTCCCGGGCCACCCGCACCAGCGCGCGGCTGAGCAGCGCGGACAGCCTCGCCAGCACCTCCGGAGGAGGCGGAGGAGGAGGGTTGCTGCCAGTGCCCCCCACATTCAGCTCCCCGTCCTTCCTCAGGGCGCCCTCCACCTCGCCGAGGCTCCACGGCGCGTCCTCCAGCTCGGGCAGCTTGGCGCACTGGCCCGCGCACTGATCCAGGCTCTCCGCGTCCTCCGCCAGGACGGTGTTGACCGTATCCAAACTGTTGTGTCTGCTGTGCATGGACTCCGTCAGATGCCAGCAGTTGCCCCCATGCGCGAAGGAGGACTGGTGCGCGTCGGAGCAGCACAGCGACACGCTAGACGAGCGGACCGAGTCCGCGGCTCCACCATAACCGGAGTCGAGCGTTAGATCCTCCAGCGTCCTCGCGGCGGTGTTACCCTTGCCTGCCATAACTGCACCGCATACTGTTGGGTATGCTTTTGGTCCCCCTCAGTTTAAATGGCACAAACTCCGTCCCCGACGCCTCGCGCTACAGGTGAGCGTGTGGAAGTGTGTGGGTGTCCTCGCTGTTTCTCCTGCCTGCAACTTCAGCAGCGCATCCAAAGAGCGCACGGATCCTCCGGATCACTGCAGCCAGCCAGCGCGGCGCAGCGGCGCAACGCGGCGCGGGCAGGGCTCCGGCGGGGGGGAGGGGCCCCGGGAGCCGCGGGGGCCCCGGACAGCCAATCACAGCACCCCGTGGGCCGTGACTGACAGGAACTACCTGGCGTGGGGGGAAACATGACTGCACGTTAGGAGGTATGCAGAGATGCAGAGATGCAGAGGCAGATGCTGGGCCGCTCAGTCATGTGTTGGTGTGATGCCAGTTTCTGCTGCTTTTGCCAAAAAAATGCTACCTAATGGTTTTCTACCTTTGTAGAGCTACAATTTTACTGTGTTTTACTCCCTAGCCCAGTGGTTCTCAAATGGGGGTACGCGTACCCCAGGGGGTACGTGAGATTTTAAAATATACATATATTTAAAAAGTAGCATCCATGCAAAAATCCTTTAAAAATAATTATTTCATAAATAATTGAGGAAAATATAAGTCTAAATTCATAAAATGAATGTTATCTTCAGGAGTAGGCTATTCAACTTATTATCCTAAAACCGCAGAGTATCCCCCACACCAGGATGGTTCCACCTAACCTGTCAAATGCCACCTGGCTTCACCTGTCAATCACTTGGACCAACGATGGAGTCGTGGTTGAAGCATAGCAGCAATATTTTTATGTTTAATAAATCAGTTACTGATGGCACATACTCTGTTTTAGGTCTTTTTTTTACAACCAAAAGTGCTTTGCGCTGGTTAGGGGGTACTTGGCTGAAAACATATTTCACAGGGGGTACATCACTGAAAAAAGGTTGAGGACCACTGCCCTAGCCAACTTCCTTTCCCCCAAGTGGTCCTTGTCGCTTGCCAGGCCGTTATTGTAAATAAGAATGTTCTTAATGACCTGCCTGGTTAAATAAAGCAATAGAATTGTTTTTTTTTTCTCTCTTTATCGTATAATGTTCACAAAGTGTAATGCAATTCATGTCATGGGTAGTGTATTTTGAAGGATCAAATACTCAACATCCCATATTATCAATTTTACATCATGCAAGAAATCATGGACGTGCCAATCAAACTTTGAAAATCGACTGCGCGTGAACCACAAAATAGCATGCAGGTAGCATGGATTAGCAGAACATTGGCACTGAGAGGGGAAGCAGGACTCAGAACATATGATGGGAAACAACAGAAAATATATTTTTTTTAATCAATTTGAAACTGAGGGTACCACTTTATAAAAGTAACCACTGCGGGGGGCAAGCTCGGCCAAAACATGGACTGTAAAATTACTGGACATTTGCAGGGTTTCAGATGTGGTTTCAGGGTCAAAATTAGAAATGGCCGCTGTGTTTGGATTACAACATGAAAATGTTCCATGATGAGGAAGTGATGATGGCTAACCATTGGCTAAGCCAACTGCCAATCAAACATACATACTCCATATTATAAATAAATGTTTCACTTTATATAAATTCACCTGTTCACATGTTACAGAAAAAAAAGCCTTACTCCTCTTCCCCCACAGTGGTCTTGGATGTGATGGGGAGACCAATCAGTTTTTTTTAACCAGCCTGAAAATATGTGCAAAGCTGGTCATTTAAACATGGAGGTCAGTGGAGATTGACTCGCGGTTGGAGCAGCCCCCTAGTGGTCAGTTAATGAACTGCAGTTGGTGTTGCTTCCAGGTTGGCAGAGACCGTTTCTACCCACATGCTTTCTCATCGGCTGATGTCAGGCTCCCACTCTCATCCCTTCTCTCTTCTCTCAGCCCCACCTCTTCCACACCGCAGATTTGCATCTGTCTCATTTTAATCAAATTTTTTATCATGTTTTATCTTATCTTTTTTAATCATATTAAACTGTATATTGTACCTCTTCATTTGTTTTTACATGCTTAACTGTGAAAAGGTGAGTTGACACATAATGTATGACAATAACGACTCTTGATCCTTGGCTTGGAGCCAGCAGAGTGTTGGCGTCTGGGTCGTCCTCATGATCACCATTTACCTCAGAAGTTGAAAGTCAGAATCAGTCACATGGAGTTGAGCTCGTTCCAGCTACGAAACGTGGAAATTAACCTTTGCAAAGGTTAATCGCCATGGCTACCCATCGTTAGCAGTAATTTACTCATTCATTGATAACAAACTACCTTCAGATACCAAAACAACAGACTTGCTGATAAAAAGAAATGTATATATTTGTATATATTGGTGTATATTTGTGCATGCCTGGCTTCATGTGAAAAATTAATCAGTGTACGAGAGGGATTATGGTGACTAGAAATGATTTTCTTCTATTATCCATGTTTATACATGTTTTTTTTCTGAAAATTAGGAACCTACAGTATATTGTAATTAATTGTTTTTTTTTTCTTTCACGTTTCTGAGTTATAAAGTCACAAAATTATTTTCTGAGCAAAGCCAAGATGTATGAGTGTTTCTTTCCTGGGTTAATGATGGGTGGCTGGATCTCCCCCACTCCCCCACCACTTGTTAGTTATTTTCTACTGAAATAGCCCCCCCCCCCCCCCAAAAAAAAAAAAAAAAAACACAATGCATCTGCACAGGTCCCTCAAAAAGCTAGAAACAGCCCTTTATACCTGAGAAGCAGTGGAGAAAAACAACTTTTCTTTTAGTTAACCAAAGAAACTGCAGATCCAACCTTGTAAGTGAAAACATGCAGCGTTTATTCAACACTAAATCTGTATAAATCTGTAAACAAAAAATGAAAATCTCTGAGTAAGAGCATAATCATCTTTTTGGATAAAAGTTTTCTCTCCATCTGTACAGTGTGTACTGCTGCTACTCAAAGCAAATTCCCCTACTGGGGGATGAATAAAGCACAAAACTAATCTAATCTAATCTAATTGTAAAACCCTGTCTGTTTCTAGACCGTCTTTTTCAGTTGCGCTGTCAATCTAAAACGGGGGGCGGGCCTTAGCTGAGATCTAGTAGCTCATTGGCTACTGAATGATTCGGGCCTTGACAGAGATAAGTTGATATCATTGATAAATTTATATATGATGAATAAAGAAGGGCCAGGCATAAACAACGTAGCTGGGCTTGCTGGTTCTCCATGACAAGTGATGTTGACGCAAGTAAAAGGCACATCTGAGAAATACGGTTCAAAAACGGCGATGGTCTTCGGGCTGATGGACAGAAAAGAAAAGTAGAACCCTGAAAGAAGATTTGTTTTATTGATTCACAGATTTTGGATTTTGATTTTCATATTTTGAGTTTTGATTATATATACATTTGGTGTTGATTCAACGCCATAGATGCAGCCTAGTCTTAATCCGACCGTACAGATGTAAAGTCCTCTGTAACCACAAGGCGCCTCTCAAGCTTCAAGGTCAACCTCAACATATGGTATTTTTATTCATTTTTGACCTCAACTTCCACTAATACACCATCATGTTATCTCAGCTTGCCTCAGCAGATGGGAAGGAGCTGAAAAAGAAGTCGTTTTTTCTTACTAATTTCTTAACATAACTTTGGGCCATGCAGCTGTTTCCTCTCAGTTTATGATGTAAATGATTTACAGTTCGAGTGTATTATTACCCCCTGAGCTTTGTTTGACATTAGAGACCCCTCCAGCGTCTGCAGACCTGCAGTCCCGTCTCGTGGTTTAACATCACAGCTATGCTGCTGAGAGTGATTCTTCCTCGTGATGCAACGTTTTGGTCCAAACAAAGAGCGAGTGAGCTGAATCCTGAGGACGTGCGGAGAGGAACAGTTGGTGGAATGATGATTCATCCGTTCTGCTGGGGCTTCTCCTTGTGCGTCTGAGCTGGACCAACCATCTGTCCGCACTGCCATGCCAGAGGCCCTCTCCTGCTTTCTTTACATGACACTGCATTACGCCAGAACCAAAAGTGGATCTTTCAGAAGGGGTGGGGAGGGTGGGGATTTATGTAACACTAGTGATTGACAGGGAAAAATATACAACTGTTACACTTGTGTCTTAAAGTAACTATGATAAACAATAACGCTGGCACAAGGTGCTCAAAGAGTTTCATTTCATTTGCATCGACATTTTCTATGAAATATAATTCTGCAGACTAAATATTGAATCATTAATCTGTCAGGACTAAAGCATGCTTCGTACATGATGAGTTATGTAGTTTTTGTGGGTTCTTTTTTAAGAAAAAAATGTCAGAAGTGGCTCATCCTCCGGTCTGGAACATGAACCAGCATCTTCTCCAGTAGTCGGCCACGCACGCGCTCTTGATGCAATGCAGCACGCATCTTGCTGACTCGCTCAGGTGAGAGCGGTGGAGGTGGGCAGCTGTCAGCTGCATCTCTGCATGCGCCGCGGCGCTCCACAGCCTGCCCTCGCTTATTAAACCTTGGTTGCCTGGTAACAGTGAAATTATCATGAATTTCCCAGCAAGATGATAGATTGTTAGCATTTTACCAGCTTGATGAATGTATCCTGTAAACCTCAGTTATGTAAACATTTGTCATTTTTATTACTTTTATTATTATTATTATTATTATTATTATTATTATTATTATTATTATTATTATTATTATTATATACTTTTTTGCCATTTTTTTAGGTGTATGGTTTTAGCTTTTTCCATGCTCAAACTACATACACAGACTCTCTCTCTCCTTCTATCTCTCTCGCCCGCCCACACACTCACACACACACACGCACACACACACACACACACGCACACGTACATATATACTGATGGGTCTATTCATTATGAAACCCATTATTTGGACTTAATAATGGAATTCATTGTACTTTGTACACCATTTATCAGACTCAATGAATCAGTGTCTGAATTCTCTATTATAAATTATTATTATTATTAATATTGTTATTATTGTTGTTATTACTATTATTATACTGTATCTGTACATGTATAGTATCAATATGATGGCAAAGTGCTCGAGGCCTCAGAGACGTGGTGTTTTGCTGACCTTCAGTGGAGAAAACTAGTACTGCGTATATTTAAAAAAAGAAAAAGAAAGGCTGCATGTCATATCTTGCATAATTACAATCTTTTTTTATATAAGACTGTTATGACGCAGTTCTCCGCTTGGAAAATTAAAAAAATCAAAAACATACATAAAACAAGTAATATCCACACGTACCCATACAAATCGGTTATGAAAACGCTATCTGGAGCCCAATTATTCAGAAAGGAGAAAACATATGTGTATTTGACTGAACTTTAAAAGAACGATGAAAAAACTGGTGAAAATAAAAGCGCTATAAAGGTACTAGATAATATAAAGTTTAATAGAGTAGAAACAGCAGAGATGCAAATCACAAGCAAGGCATTTCATACCGTGTGTGATGGAACTGGAGTAAGCCTGGGAACACAACAACACGCCTACGCACGTCCACGCCGCAAACATGTGCTCGCTCATGCTGGACTTCATGTGCTGATCCGGGTCCTTCACTTACACACCAGCGCAGAGACGTCACGTACTATACGTACGGATGTGTACACACACACACACACACACACACACACACACACACACACACACACACACACACACACACACACACACACAAACATTATATATATATGTATATATATATATATATATATATATATATATATATATATATATATATATATATATATATATATATATATATATATATATATATATATATATATATATATATATATATATATATATATATATGTGTGTGTATGTACAGACTAAAAGTTCCCCATGTTTTGAATGAGAAGGCGCATGAGACTTCATGTGCTGATCCGGGTCCTTTACTTACAAACCACCGCAGAGACGTCACGTATTATTCGTACGGATATACAAACACACACACACACACACACACACACACACACACACACACACACACACACACACACACACACACACACACACACACACATACATATGTATGTGTGTATATGTGTACATATATATATAATATATATAAATATATATATATATATGTATATGTGTATGTATATATATATATATAAACATATATATGTATGTATATGTGTATATATGTATATATATAAACATATATATGTATTTATATATACCATATACTTATATATATGTACACATATACATATGTATGTGTGTATATGTGTACATATATGTATATATATATATATATATATATATATATATATATATATATATATATACACATACATATATGTACACATATACACACATACATATGTATATGTGTACATATATATAAGTATATGGTATATGTATATGGTATATATATACATATATGTTTATATATATATATATATATATATATATATATATATATATATATATATATATATATATATATATATATATATATATATATATATATATATATATGTATATATATATGTATATATACACATATGTGTGTAGGGTACATATGTATATATATTCCCTCTTTCTTGGTTTTACCTCAAAACTTTCCTCAAAACTATACCAACAGTAAGCCATAACAATTACTTCAAATAACAATAAAGTAACTTGTAGTTATCCTATACAAAGCCAAGCTCTGTTAGGTTACATATCTGCCAAAACTTTGCAAACTAACCTACTAACTGTCACCTGTTCCCCTCCCTGCGAGTGTTTCTGCACAACAAACCCACCACGGGTGAATCTACGGCGCACACGAGACCGGGCTGGCTGACCTCGTAAGTGCAGCGAGAGAGAGCACGCTGCAAAAACGTGACCCCGCCAAGCTGCGTGCGCACCCGCCTACGGACCAATCACAGCGAGGCGCACCCGCCCCCGGACCAATCACAGCGAGGCTCGTCCGCCCCCTGACCAATCACAGCGAGGCTCCCGCCGCTGCCGTCCCCAGTTGGTGTAGTGACGGCAGTAGGTGCGGCTCAGAGGTGGGACACTTCATCCAGTCTTCACGACGAGGAACACCTTCTGTTACAGCTCATCTCCGAGGAGGCGATATTGAAGCAAAACCAGCAGCTTTCAACACCCAAATATCCGTTCAGCGGACTTTAGGACGACGATTTCGACTCATTTCGTTTTTACATAACTGGGTTTCGCAGCAGGGAGCAGCACGGTGTCTGGTGGTCGTGAGAAAAACCAATTGCCTCAATTTACAGGCTTGTTAATTAATGATAATTGTATTGCTAAATATTACATACGCCCTGTGTTGTTGGTACGTTTAAATTTATACATTTATATATGAATTTTACTTTGCTCAGAAAAACAAGTTATACAACGAGACGAGCGCTCCTCAGCCAGCAGGGTCCTAAAGCCCGTCGGATTCCTCGTGCCCAAATGGTTCAGCAACCAACTATTTTTACATTTTTCGACACAATGGAAAAGGTTTTATTAGAGCAAGGTTAATTTTAAAATTGGAATTAAACGCTGAATACAAAGACTTCCTTTTTTGGATTCACCGTGGTCTTGTTTTCGTCTTTTGCTTGGACATCATTTTATGTAACAGAACTTTCACTGTCTGGAGTCTGGACTGACATTCTTTTGAGCACTGAAAGGACGTTTTGTGCCACGCCCCCCCGCCCAAAACAAAAAGGAATAACGAGCTCGTCCAGTTGAGTAATGGTCATTAATACCATCCACTGGTTCAGGAAGGGCTTGCGGCTCCACGACAACCCGTCGCTGAAGGAGGCGCTGCAGGGAGCGGACAGCGTCCGCTGCGTGTACATCCTTGACCCCTGGTTCGCCGGCTCCTCCAACGTGGGCATCAACAGGTGGAGGTGAGGATGACAGCAAATAACTCGGCAATAGGGGTGGGGATCGATTCAAATGTCAAGATTCGATTCAGAATCGATTATCAAGATTTGATTTGATTCGATTCGATTCCGATATTGATTTGGGTTAGTGTTATTAAAACTGTTTTTTGAGCTGTTGCATGAATTATATGACTGTAGTTATGCAAACTATTACTACTAGTATTATATTGAGATTAAACAGCAAGTATTGGCAGCTAATGATGCTGTAAGGACCAATCAGCTCCCAGAATGCTGATAGAACTGCTTTCAGAAACATCATGTGGGTCAGAATTACCAAACAGATCCAGGGAGGAAACAGAGACGGATGAAATCGGTTTTATTTTTTAGCATATTCCGTTTTTATTTGTTCCATTTTCGGTCTATTTTGGTTTTTAATTTTTGAGAGTTTGGTTTTTAGCATTTTTTGCAAATGTAACCCCAAAACAGTATATAAAGTAAAGAAATATAGACAATGTATGCAATTATAACCTAACACTTTAATGTTTTCATACCTTTAAACATATTTAAAGGTAAAAACATGGCACCAATTATTCTCGTGTCCAAGAAAACATTCCTTTTTTGGGGATAAACAAAAAAATAACCAAAAGTTGTAATGTAATGATGAAAAAAAAAAACATAAATAAATTTAAAAAAAAAAATCGATCTTTAGACATATGAATCAATTTTTAGGAATTAATATGAGAATCGATTTAGAATTGGGAAATCGATTTTTTTCAACACAGGCCTACTCAGCAATAGGGGTGGGACGATACGGGTAACTCACCATCAATACTGTGGCAATATGTGGCCCACAATAACGATAATATCACGATACACAATATCTACGATATTCGATATATTGTAAGAAATTTCATTAATGATATATCACGATATATGTGATATATGTAATACCCATAAAAAGGAAAACGTCTGTAGTTATGCATTTATTCAATGCCAAAACTTCATACAATGTACAAAGAAAGTGCATTTGTATAGTGCCTCACTGGCTCCTAGCCTTGTAAACGTAAACACTGTACAGCTGGACAAATTAAAGTGCATGAACATTAATAACATGTTTTATATAAACCAGGACAGGTCACTGCTTTGTTTCTAATACTGAAAAGTCAGTAAGCAACTTAATTTTGCATAGAGCCTCACTGCCTCCTAGTCTTTGTAAATGTAAACACTGTACAGCTGGACAAATTGAAGTGCATGAACAATAATGCGGTGACAACCGCGTAAATCCATTATGTGTGTTGTAATAAAATATTGATATTTGCCGTCAGTTTATCGAGTATTTATTGCGACAGAGAGCGCAACAATATATTGCAATATCGATTTTTTTTTTTTCCCCCCACCACTACTCTTCAATCTTGTCAAGTTTGTATTTGTCCTTCATGCTGGCAATGTGAGTGGTAGACTTTTACAAAAACAACAACAGCATAATCGCTGGTATAGATGCTCAAGAAATAAAAAAAAAACTTTATTTTGAAGCTTAATATTGCACTGGTAATAAAATTATTTCAATTATGTGACAAAAATCTGTGATATCTAATGATATAGGAGACACAAATTAGGTGCTATAAATATGCAAATACACAGAAGAGATTTAAAATGAACATTGAGAGATTAAAAACTAAAACAAAGGGGGTAAGACTAAGAACAAATACAACCATTGAGAAAAACGGCTTAGGATATAGTTAGTTAGGAGACTAAATGGCAACGATTTAGGAGACACAAATTAGTTGCTATAAATATCCAAATACACAGAAGAGATTTAAACTGAATATTGAGAGATTAAAGAGATTAGGACTAAACACAACCATTGAGAAAAACAGCTTTTCCGTTATGAGACTAAATGGCTGGATTTAGATTCAGAAAGAGACTCAAAAGACCACAAAATACACAATGATTCATCAAACAAATGAGGATATTTCCAAATTACAGAGTTGAAGTTGTACAATAACCACAGCATGATCTGCATTTGTATTTGTCATGTGAGGTTGGGCTGTAACTAGGGACTATCCTGATGGCTGATTATGATGTACCAATGATAGACTATTGAAACATTAGTCGACTAATCGGATTATGAATCTCATAATTATGAAATGGCTTATTTGTCCTCAGCTCTGTTGTTTAAATCATGTACTTATTCAAAATAATGTGTGGCTATCTCTGTATGTACTTCAGTTCTTTTGATTTGTAAGACTCAGTTTCATATTTGATTTTATGTAGACTTTGTTTTATTGTAATTGCAAGGCTAAAATTTAACAGACTTGCCCCAAAGACAAAACAAAACAGTTTTAAAGGGTCTGCAGTCACACAAAGATGGAAGTTTCAAAATATGATTTCCTGTCATATTTTAAAGGAGTGTAATAGTCTATCACACAGCTGACAGGTTTTTACTTAATTTTATTTTTAAAGCAGGTAGACTGTTGAACTCGCTCCTTCTTTACCGTAAGATTAGTTTGGACAAGCAAAGAACATCTTAGAGTAATATACCTACAAAGAAAGAGTTGCTGTATTCATATATATTGATAAAGTTAAAGAACATGGTATACATTCAGTATGAGTGTTAAATCCATAACCAATTATCAACTGTCAATGTAAGATCATTGACTCATAATGTAAATTGGTTTGCACTCCCCGTTCACACCCATATATGTACATTAACCTATAATTTTCATGATGTAATCAATATTTAACAAGTTATTGGTAATATAGTAAACATCAATTGAAGTTAAACTACACTATGACTGCCGACTGCACTTACAGGTCATAGTTGTCGTCCTAACTTCCCCACATGACTGTTATTAGAGTTAAGAGTAGGTTTCACTAATTGCTTTTCTTTACATTTTCTTCCTGCTTGTCGTAAAGACGGAAGTATTTGTAAAGATTGTGTAAGCATTTGTTATGATTGTGAAACAAACGCGTCTCTGGGCTGTTGTAATCTTGTTTTTAAAAGTTTTGTTCGGAACTTTGTGTCACAGACATGATTCAAGGTCTGTAGCCATTGTCTAGCTCTTTTCTTTTAAACAAATCTTTCCAATGTCTCTGTCGTTGTTGGGGAGAAAAAAAGGTTGCGGTGGAAAACATGATGTCATGATCAGCATGTCCCAGAGTCTGTTTCCGCAGCACGTTTTCTCAGTCCCACTTGGTTCTGTTCCCACAATAAGTTACATTCACAGTTAACGAGTCTTTCAGACTCGTCAGTGATGCTTGGCAACATGTTGGCAAGCCTTTTCTGATGGGCAATAGCTATTAAAAAAGATAAATATCTGGAGTATTGGGGGGGATCCATATAATCAGCTGTGTTTTGCACATGTTTAGCTGGTTAAAATGTGGATTTGAGACACAAATATGGCCAAATCCTCCCAAAAGAAGCCAGTTCCCAACAGAAAAGCTTGCGTGACCTTATGATGAACATATCCAGTGCGATTGGACGAAACTAAATTCAGATGTCGGGGTGTCATTTCATAATTAGTGCAGGTCAAGGGTCAATAGGACATTAGTCTGCAGGGATTGTCTGGCATGCAGCTGAGCCATAGTAAATACTGAATTAACAAGATTGTTTTAATCGCTCTGCGTTGTTTCAGGTCGTCAATCTGACTTGTTTGGATGATGAATATGCTGGTAGCATGTGAGAGGATTTCACATAGGTTCCTTTATTCAACCCGTATGTCCACATTCCTTTCTTGAGCCCAAGCATGACCAGGAGTTAATGTTCACGCATGATAGCCTGCCCAGGAACAGGTCCGTAGACGTGCATGAAGGTTTCCTGCCTCATGTGATCAAGACATATGTGAAGACCGTTGGGGTTAGTTGACTGTTCATCTGTTGACCACTGGCTTTGCCTTGCTTCTGGTTAGGTAAGGCTCCAGTGTAATGCGTCAGATTTCCCCAGTCGACGCGCTTCGCGACCTCTGTGTCCCGCTTAATCTGTGACCCAGACATCCATTCGGCGTGACGTGAGCTCGAATGCTTGTTGAAAGTGCCTTTTCGCGGAAGCTGCAGCATCGAGTTTGGCAGAGTTTTCTGTGTGGTCCTTTCCCATCTTTGGGGAAATGAAGGAAGTAGCGGCACAGGAGAGCTAACGCAGTAAACCCATGCTTTTATTTGTTATGTACATATCAGACTTGTACATTAGTTGAGGACTGGAAGTACTTGAGTTTTCAGGCAGGATTTATTGTCTCAGGTTTGACTCTACGACTCCCGTTTTTACACTACGAACAGAACTGGGACCATAATCTGTGCCAGGCATCTTGTAGAGGTTGACAAGCTTAAACTATTTGTAGAGCTGTGCAATGTATTGCAAATCGCTCAACATGGACGATATAAATATCACAACAAATGGTATTTAATGCCTTGATTGTCAGTAATATACTGTATTTGGACAGTTACATGGACACCTACTGGGCCAATTAATTTAAACTTTATAATTTCTCCTTATGTGTTGATCTTTACTAAAATTCTCCCCCAATACTGCAGAAAATGTTTAAAGGATGCATAAACATCTTCCACTATGTGACTAGTTGGGTCTGTGCCGTATTAAGCAGCTAATATTTGTTTTATTAATAAAAACCTTGTTGCTCTATCACAAATAATGCACATAATGTTTTGTTCAGTGTTTAAAGTAAGCTGTTCAGACTCTGGGATGTATGTTGTAGGGATGTGTTTGGATACTTGTTTAATCCTGAGTCAGATTATCACTTTCATTTCAAGTGAGGCAGCATATCAACACTTATTGTACTGAAGTCAAATAAACCTTAGCCCATAAATGCATTTTCCATCTGTACCTGTGAATTTGTAGAAGGACAGCGAGCTCGTAGAGCCGCTACTGTTGCTCTACTTCACTGTGCATCCAAACATGCTGACGAGGGAAGGCCTAGCATGGCTCCCAGTTGCGTAGTTAGATTTATTCTCATCTGACAGATTTGCAAAGGAGTGGGTACTCCTGGTTCTGGGTAAAAGTCCATGCCAGATTATATCACAGCGCCTCTCTCCCTCCCTCCCTGCCGCTGCGTGCTCTGGTGCTCCAGAAGTAGGTCAGAGAGCTGGGAGTAAAACGTTCTGTCCTTCCCACCGCGCTGACCTAATTCTGCTCTCCCGCCAGTGGAAGAAACCCCACCCTAGTCAGACACGCCATGTTGAGCTCTGATCCAGACAAAGCTGCGTCTCGTATCCATTTTCATATCATGATTCTTACATGTGATAGTTAAAGGTGCTCGATTTTTAACGTCACGTGCCGTGAGGATGTGATTAGTCTGATTGGGCTCAATAATAGTCATTTGAAGACGGTAGAAAGGAGGTGTGAGTGTGTAGTGTCGGAGGACAGAGCGGTGATATAATGAGAAACGGGCACAGATGGGTTGCTTCGTGCAGAGCGGTACAGGTTTGACAAGCTTAAACTAAACGCTTTTCTCGTGTAGTCAGATAGTCCACGTCCAGCTTTGGCATTTCCCCCTGAGCTCAGGTCCAGGTTCCTGGACTGGCAGGACAAACCTGGATAGAAACAGGAGAATATGACCTATTGGTCAGCTGAAAAGTGTCTAGTTGGAGTAGAATGCTTCCAGATGTGAAAGAGAGGGGTACAAATGAATAAATTATCTACTTAACAGGAATTCACAAGCTGTGTGACGCCCAAAGATGTCTAAATTAATGACGTGAGGTAAAAAGAAGACAAAAAACTTGGTTAAAAATGGTAGCCTGGTGAAATGTAACATTACTATTGACTTAATAAAGATTTCTCACCAGTGGAAATTGTTTCCAGTACACTCCCAGCACCCACTCGGTTGTCATATCAATAACAGGCAAGGATTAAGCCTGAGCGACACAGGAAGCTTCCACCTACTTTCCGTATCCATAGCAACGCTGCAAAAGGCACCACATCATTGCTGCTCTGTTTGTACTTGTAGGTGTGAGTGAGCTGATGTTTACAGTTGGCAGTTCCTACATTAAAAGTGTTATAAACACAGACAGAGCAGAAATTATACACTATGAAAACAATGCCACACAATGATACGCTCGCTGTAAAGGAATAAGATGTTCCTGTTGATCATATTTGATCCCGGCTTATTTATTTTATGCCCGTTGACGTCACTCGAGGGGATGATTAAACTCGTTTTGAGGAAGGCTGCTTGACTCATCTACCGTCTGGATGATTCAGTCACAATGTTTTTTACTAAAATTATGGTTTTTCATTGTTAGTTCAGGCAGATGGGATACCGGCGACGACAGCAGCTCAACAATTTTTGTAACAAACAGAAACTTGTCATAGGAGACGGACTCAACCAGAGTCTGCATGAATATCTGTTGCCCTACATTCAATTTTACTTGTTTATTCATGCAAAGTGGAAGTGAGAAGGGGCTGTTTTTATGAGGGATTACTCTATCCGACTTACAAAAAAGGAAAACTTGTGAACCAGAGAAAAATTATTCCATTTCACATTGTGGTTGTTTTGGTTTCAGGCACCCAAACGCTCTTGAAACAATTTGATCGAGGCAGTTTAATGTCATTATAAATAATTGTTATCTGACGTGAGCCTACACACGCCAAGGGATATTTTTAGTACCGGTATTTTACATAACAGCACATGTGCTTGCTTCCAGCAAATACAGTTTCAACTTCAATTAATTCATATTTGTTAGCAGAGCATGGCCTTTTTCTACCCTTTTCTACCAGAGACTTAGTTGGATTATATTTAATTATTACAGCTGCAGGTGGATGGAAGCAGTGTGGACAAATATGCACTTAGAATCAGCTGCCTTCAAGGGACTAACGGGTCACAAGCCAGTGTTCTCACGGTGCCGGTCCCAAACTCGGGTAAATGGGAAGAGTCTTCTCAAGGTGGCCATCTGATGTAAAGCCTGCTCTAAATCAAATATGCTGAGGACATATTAGTTAAAGTGTGCGTGTGAGACTTTTCAGCAGCCGCAAAACAACACGTTTACGTTTTACTGTAGTTTCAGGGTTAGACAAGACGGACGCTGCAAACTAAAGGACCTAAAGGAAGAAAAATTGTCTCTTTGTGACTTTATTGTGAAAACCTTCACATACGAAGTGTATGATGAGTTAGGGCTGGGCGATATGGACCAAAAGTCATATCTCGATATTTTCTAGCTGAATGGCGATACTCGATATATATCGATATTTTTTTCTGTGACATAATTGGGGTTTCCCCCAAAGCATTATAGCATAACATCTCTGTTAGCTTCATTTTTTCTGAGGCAAACCCTTAAAAAAACAGTCAGTTTTAATACAAAGCCTCGTGCCAAATGTCACATTGGTACCTTTTATTAACAGAGGGCTGCACAATATCAAAATATATAAAACAAATGAAATAAAAATAAACTGCCTGCATATATAGAATAAAAATGCTTCTTGAATAAAATAAAACAAATATCCCTTTCCTGCATAACAATTAAATTAAAATACACTGTGCAATTAATACAATGTAGACAGTAACAGGCAGACTTTTCCACTGAGGTTGACAGTTGTGTAAATAACAAAACATTTGTGCAAATCTCAAATAAAATATTCAAGTCAATTTGTCACAAAATAAGCTATATCAAAATCATTAAAAAAAAATATATATATATATATATTTTTTTAAAATCGATATAAACAATATTGTCTTGTACCATATCGTGTTTGAAAATATATTGATATATATTAAAATCTCGATATATCGCCCAGCCCTAGTTGGAGGTGACACAGTGATGGCACTAGCTCTAAAGCATAAACTTATTGTAACTGTTCTTGGTTTTCAGCCACAGATGACCACACAGCAACTGGTAGTATATTACTCCAGTTGGCAGCTCCTGGTCTGTAGTTTACATGGCTCTTTACTGGTTGAAGTGTGTTCTGTTACATTGTTCTTCTATAACAGAAACCGGCTGCCCTTTGTTCTGTGCTATTGTTACCCAACCGTGACACATTAGTGACACATTTACCAACACGGTTCTTTTCACCGTCATCATGTCGTTATCTGTCCTCATACCCCACCGGCCTACTGACATTATCTATCTGAATCGCTGACATGTTTTAGACCCTGAGGATGTTTATTACAACACATATTGCCCTATGTTGTCTTTACAGGATGTTTACATAACCATTAATCGACGTGAAACTTAATTAAGTTCCTCTGGTGGGTTGGACCAAAATCATATTATTTCTCATTTGTCACATTACTGTCAGGTCATCGCAGTCACAAGAGCTTGAATGACTTTCAGGTGGAGCCCCATTTTGGGGCTATTGAGACAGTAAACCTTTTGGATTGTCCTAGGGCTGTGCGATTAATCGATTTTAAATCTAAATTGGATTTATTAATCACAATTGATGTTAAAAAAAGGAAAATCGGAAAATCGTTTTTCCTTTTTTGCAGCTGGCTGCATTACAGACAGAGACCGTCATCTTTGTTTGGTCAAGAAAATTATAAATGTCGTCACTTTACTTAACTCAAAGAGGATTTACAGTATCTTTCAATTGCACTTCATTCCCAATAGGGAAATTTATTTGCTATTTTCCTTTAAAAATAAATATAAAATATTTGAAACAATTTATTCCATTGTCTTTTGTAGTTTTACCAAAAAAATCGAAATCGGAAATTGGGTTTTCAGAGAAAAAAATCGGGATTTTATTTTTGTCCAAAATCGCCCAGCCCTAGATTGTCCTCAGCACATTGTGAATCATTTACTATCAGTCCCATGGTGTAAAAGTATGGGTTTGTTTTCTTATGTATTTATCTTTTGCACAAAACAACATTTTCTGTCTCCAGATATTTGGTTAGAACATCTGAGGAGTTTCTGATGCTGTGAGAGTTTATTCAGTGTTTGCTCCTCTGTCCTGCCTGATCCAGGTTCCTCCTGCAGAGTCTTGAGGACTTGGATTCCAGTCTCCGCAAGCTCAACTCTCGTCTGTTTGTGATCCGAGGTCAACCCACTGATGTCTTTCCCAGACTTTTCAAGGTGACATACTCATCAGATTTGGCCACTTGTTTCAGGAATTCAGCACAAGATCGAAACATTCTGTTTCATAACATCTTTTTTTGTTTATTTCTTGAAGGAATGGAACATTACTCGTCTGTCTTATGAATATGACTCTGAGCCCTTCGGGAAGGAGCGGGACGCTGCCATCAAGAAGCTGGCCTCTGAGGCCGGAGTGGAGGTGACGGTTCGCGTCTCACACACACTCTATGACCTGGACAAGTGAGTTGACATTTCTGCTTTTGCAAACAGCCAGTTGTGGCACCTTCAGTTCACCACAATGATGCTTGAGTTCATTTTAGAATAGGGCTGTTCGATTAATCGATTTTAAATCGTAATCGCGATTATGTAATTAGAACGATGTTAAAATGTGAAAATCGTAAAATCGATTTTTCACTTTTAATCGATTTTTCACTTTAAACATTTTTTTTTTTTTTTTTTTTTTTTTTTTTTTTTTAAACCTTGTCTGCACACATATTAATGATTGATACAAATACCTCTCAATACCTGCGACAAGTGCCCCATGGGAGAGGCTCTTTAGTGTAGGAGGGGGCGTTGGAACATGCCACCGGGCATCCCTCAAGCCAGATGCGGTAGACCGGCTCATGTTCCTTGCAAAAAACTTGCAAATGTGAATAGCAAATGTAATGACTGACATTACACACCTCTACCTCCTTCATGGGTTGCATTATTATTTAGCATGCAAAGACCCAGTTTAGTTTAATTAGAAAATGTCTTGTTTTATTTAATTGGAAATATAACTTACTGTATGTTTGCAAGTGCTGATTTGCTGATTTTTTTTTTTCCAGAGATAAAACTTTATATTCTATTTTTTTTAACTTTTTTTCAACTTATTTTACAGAGTTTTGCACTTTATTCATTCATTTTTGGTTTAATAAGAGCAAAGTTTGCACTTAAAGCCCAATGGGGCAAATGTTCAATAAAAAACAGCATATTTGAAATCATTTCTTTGCCTTTTGTCAATTCACAAAATAATCGTAATCGAAAATCGGATTTTGAGAGAAAAAAATCGAGATTTTATTTTTGGGCAAAATCGAACAGCCCTATTTTAGAAGTTAAGATGTGACACCATGTGGAGACCTCAGCTGTGTGGAACACTTTAAAGTGAGTTGGCCAATCCCAATCTTGTCCTCTTTCCACAATCAGGATCATAGAGTTGAATGGAGGTCAGTCGCCCCTCACCTACAAGCGGTTCCAGACTCTCATCAGCCGTATGGACCCAGTGGAGTTGCCTGCGGAGTCCATTACAGCTGAAATCATGGGGAAATGCGCCACACCGCTGTCTGAGGACCATGACGACAAGTTCGGGGTTCCCACCCTGGAAGAACTTGGTGAGCTCCGTTACCAAAGCAGCTCAAATGAAAACATGACGGGAGTTGTGGGAACTAAATGTGGTTTTTAATGTGATTCCTGCAGGATTTGACACCGAGGGTTTGTCCTCGGCCGTGTGGCCAGGAGGAGAGTCGGAGGCTCTCACCCGACTGGAGAGGCATTTGGAGAGGAAGGTCAGTCAGATCGGATAAAAATAGACTGCGAAGTGTTTATTTAACAAAGAAGATATTGTGTTCTATAGTTAGTTATACAAAGAAAGATTGTATGTGTGTTTCTTTTCTGTATCTGATCATGTGACTTGTTGCCATCAGGCGTGGGTGGCCAACTTTGAGCGTCCCAGAATGAACGCCAACTCGCTACTCGCCAGCCCGACGGGCCTCAGCCCGTACCTGCGCTTCGGCTGCCTCTCCTGCCGCCTCTTCTACTTCAAACTCACCGACCTCTACAAGAAGGTACGTTTGTGTCAGAATGTAGTGATACTTATGGAAATGTATAATTGGTAAACTGCTTAAATAAGTACACATTCACACAAACAAGTTATTTTTAGTTCAGTGTTTGTAGACTTTTTAAGATTCCTTAATACAATTTTATCTCCGAAGGGCAGCTTGTATGATAAGTTTAGAAAGAAAAACAGTTCAACCTTCCACTTTCACAAGCTGAGTCTAAAAGTTGGTCTTCTTATTTTGTTGTTGCATGATAATAGCAAGTTTATCGTCTACTGTAGAAGTGTTTACATCTTAGAAATGCATAATATTATTGAGGAAGTTTCCATTCCTTCCTTATAACGCTGATACAGTTTTAAAGCGTAATAATTATTCTTCTTGATTTGGGGGAAAGTAAGCAACCACATTTTCTTTTAAGTATAAAAGAGAACTCCTCAAAAATAACCGTAACCCATGGCAACTTTCAACAGATACCGTTTAGGACACTTCATCCAAAGTCTTCATCCACATATGTCATTTGTCACGGTGCAGGTGAAGAAGAACAGCTCCCCTCCCCTCTCGCTCTACGGTCAGCTGCTGTGGCGAGAGTTCTTCTACACGGCGGCCACCAACAACCCCTGCTTCGACAAGATGGAGAGCAACCCCATCTGTGTCCAGATCCCCTGGGACCGCAACGCCGAGGCGCTGGCCAAGTGGGCCGAGGGCCGGACCGGCTTCCCGTGGATAGACGCCATCATGACCCAGCTGAGGCAGGAAGGCTGGATTCACCACCTGGCCAGACACGCCGTGGCCTGCTACCTCACACGGGGAGACCTGTGGATCAGCTGGGAGGAGGGCATGAAGGTACAAAACTTAAGACGCTAGAACAGGGGTCGGCAACCCAAAATGTTGAAAGAGACATATTGGACCAAAAACACAAAAAACAAATATTGTCTGGAGCCGCAAAAAATGAAAAGTCCTGTATAAGCCTTAGAATGAACGCAAAAATGTAGAAATGTCGAGAAAAAAGTCAAAATTTTCGAGAAAAAAGTCAAAATGTTGAGCAAAAAGTCAAAATGTCAAGATTAATGTTGAAATACAATCTCGAGAAAAAAGTCGAAATGTTGAGAAAAAAGTTGAAATGTCGAGATTAAAAAGGAAAGGAAAAGGGAAGAAAAAAGAGGAAAAAAAGAAGAAGAAAAAAATAAAAAAAAAGAGGAAAAAGAAGGAAAAAAAAAGGTCAAACATTTTTGAAAAAGGTCCAGGAGCCACAAGGGCAGTGCTAAAGAGCTTGAGCCGCAGGTTGCCGACCCCTGCGCTAGAACAAGTATAGAAGCCAGTCCAGTTATTTAAGGATTTAGGTCTGTTAGGTTTGTGTATTTTCTTTCTATTTTTAACCATTAAGTGGCATAATCACATGATGTGACTGAGAGGTTTCTTTGTTCCAGGTGTTCGAGGAGCTGTTGCTGGACGCAGACTGGAGCGTGAACGCCGGCAGCTGGATGTGGCTCTCCTGCAGCTCTTTTTTCCAGCAGTTCTTCCACTGCTACTGCCCCGTGGGCTTCGGCCGACGCACCGACCCCAATGGAGATTACATACGGTACGATCACGTTTTTAACTGGAAAAAGTCTGAAAAGTTGTAATAGATTGTATATTCTATTATATATCACAGATTGACCCAGAATGACAACAATGTCATTGTTATCTTACTCCACCACAGCAGATGTTATATTTCTTTTCTTTCTTTGGTTCTCCAGGCGCTACCTGCCCGTTCTGAGAGGATTTCCAGCCAAGTATATTTATGACCCCTGGAACGCTCCGGAGGCCGTGCAGAAGGCAGCTAAATGTATTATCGGCGTGCATTATCCCAAGCCCATGGTGAACCACGCGGAGGCGAGCCGCATCAACATCGAGCGAATGAAGCAGATCTACCAGCAGCTCTCCTGTTACAGAGGCCTCGGTAAAGACCTTAACACAAATGGACACGTGAAAAACGATCAGCAGAGAAAAGTTTTCCTTTGTCCCCACATACTGCTAGTTGTAAGAGCTAATCACATGACCACATAAACCACAGCTGGTGTTTATTAGAACCTCAGACGTTTGTCATGCTCAGGGAATTAAAATGCCTACTATGGAACATGACGAAATAACTGGAAAATCAACTCATGTACATGTTCTTTATCCACAGGGCTTTTGGCCTCAGTTCCATCCAACTCCAACGGTAACGGGAACACCGAGACATCCAGGGATGGGATGGGATTCCCCAGCGAGGCTCCAGCTCCACCTGGTGGGTGCTACGAGAACTTCTGCTCCCACGGTTCAGGCCTCCGGAGCAGATAGAGCACTTCAACACTACACTCTTACTCCACTTTATTTGATTTATTTTCTTTTGATCATATTTAAATTAAACATAAAGAAAAATGTGGCAAAATATTGTTCATTTTAGAACAGATTGGCTCACATTACATTCATACATGCAGTGAAATTAGTTTTTGTCATTCATTCACATTTAGTTGCTGTTTATTAATTATAATAGCCACAATTACTGCTTTTTCTTCAAGTTCTTAAATAACACATGATGGTTTATGGCTGCTTCATTTGAGTCATCCATCTGTAAATTCACATTTTTATTTAGTGATGCACCGAAATGAAAATTTGTGACCGAAACCGAAAATAATAATAAACACTTGGCCGAATACCGAACAATACAGAACATGGTTCTTCAGCAGTTTTTCATTTATTTTGCCAATTTTTTCACCATTGCATAAATCAAATAAATTTGATTTAGGCATGCTTTTCAAAGAAAAAAATCTTTTACAAAATTACAAGGTAGAAAATATTTATTGAACATAAAAAAATGAAAATGTTTTAATTTCCCAGCATTATGTTGTTTTGGTTCCACCTCCTGGTGAATGTTAGGTAAAATTCTAATGGGGTTAGTTTTTGGTTGGCCAACGATTTATTACGGGAGCGGCCGGTCTATTAGATAAAATTCTTATGGGGTTAGTTTTTGGTTGGCCAACGATTTATGTAATGTGCAACGTTACGGGACGGGGCTGCCAGTCTATTTCCTTATTTTACAACGCCGTTATTAATTGTTCGTTTTTTTCCCCCACTTATTCCACCGAACACCGAAAGTGTTATTTTGCCATTTTTGGCCGAACAATTTCGGTTACCGAACAATCGGTGCATCACTATTTTTATTAGATGTGGCTGTCAAAGTGAACATTCAGAAGCTTTTATTTTGAAGGCACAAATGAGAACCTAAAGAGAGCAGAATGTAGTTGGGAGAAAGCCAACCATATGTCTGTCAGACGAGCACCAACCATGTTTCTGTCAGCGGATAAGTGTTTTTAACAACTGTTTGTTTATTTTCTGATCAGCCCGTCAGATGCCGGTTCACAGTCAGGCAGACTGGCAGAATGGTGTCATGATCTACCTGCAGAACGACCCACAGACCAGCGTCAGCACACACCAGCAGAGTAAGGACTGACTCTTGTCCTCTTAACTCCTTTTGCTGTCCTCTGGGAGCTTATTCTCACCTTTTTTCTTTTTTTTTGGTTCTTCCCCAGGTTACACAACCAGCAGCAATATGTTGTGTTACACTCAGGCCGCCCAGCAGCTCACAGCCTCTGCAGCTCTGAAAGGTGCGTAAAAGAGATCAATCTAAAGCAAAGCGCTGTCTTACCAGTCGGGAAAACTAAACTTTAGGGCCACTTTTTAACGTGTTGTTATTTTTCCAGGACCTGAAACCCATCCAGCCATTCAGACCGGAGGCAAACGTCACTGTGAAGACTTTGGGACCAGCAGAGGATCGAAGATGCAACGACAAAGCAATCACTAAACGGTTAGTAGCAAACACACAATAAAACCTGTCCTTGTTGCAAAATCCTCCTTTAAAGTTCTTAAGTAATTATAGTGTTTCTTTTTAATTCCTTTTCTAGAAGTCGGTTCAACATGTCGTGTTGTCGCCTCACAGGGGTTCCTGCAGACTCGCCGGTCGTCGGTCACCTCACAGCCAAAACAAAAGACACTAAGACTGAAAGTTTTGCTGCAGCATCACAGAGTTGCACGAAGACACCTTCAGGATCCCAAACCCTTCCTTCGATCCATTCTCACAGTAAACGGCCTGCAGGTTTTCCTGAGGACACTCGCTCCGTGCCGACAGGACCGGAGAGGCTCTCGCACTGCTGTACCAGTCGTCCCTCTGTACATAATCCATATGCAGCTCTAATACAACTTGTACATTTTTGGATATTGTATGTGTTTTCTCTCTTTTTGTGTAGACCCATGAATATATTTTTGATATGAGAACTCGTTACGGGCGGATGATTTTTGAAAAAAAAAACAAAATTAAAAAAAAAAAGAAAAAAAGAAGCATCCGTCCATAATTTTTAAAGAAATGGTGAGAAATCTTCACTGCTCTTGTGACAACGTGTCCTGTCTTTCTCTCGAGTTGTTATATTTGAGCCGTCCGGTGTACATAGAAAGGTTTCTAATGTTTCACTTCTCATTTCCTTGCTCCATTACGTAAGGACTCGTTCTGTACCAGTATAGAGGTTTATAACGCTAACCATAGAGAAAGACGAGGGGAGCACAGAGCATCACAGTGCCCCCCCACCCCCACAATAAATACATGTACCACCAAAGAGAACTGCTTGTGTCTTGTTCTCTCTTGTTCATTTTTCATTAAAAACTGGTCAAAATAAAGGGTTTGGTTTGTTCTTTGGAGACTTAAACAGTCAAGATACCTTTTTAATATGAAGGAAAAGAAGACGACAGATTTTCATGCAATTAAAAAAGATAAGACAAGAATCAGATGCTGTTAATCACTTCAACTGGTCTTTGTGGGAGTTTCCTGGACATTCAGGCAGAGGTGTCAAGTAACGAAGTATAAATACTTAGTTACCTTACTTAAGTAGAAATTTTGGTTATCTATACTTCACTGGAGTAATTATTTTTCAGACGACTTTTTACTTTTACTCCTTAAATTTTCATGCAATTATCTGTACTTTTTACTCCTTACATTTTAAAAACAGCCTCGTTACTCTATTTCATTTCAGCCTTTAAAAAAAAACTATCCAATTAAATTGCTCCATCCGGATAGAGTGAATTTGGTTATGGTTGTTTCAGATGTTCTTGTCCAGTTTTGTTCTTACATCCGTTCCCTCAGATTCCTGCAACTAAACTTGGATGTACATTCCAATAAAGGTTAGAATAAATGATAACATGCCTCTGAAGTTTGACTTTTTGCACCATTACAATACTTATAGGCAACTAGTCATCATATCTCCTGCTCTCTGAAACACGTGTTAATGCTCAATAGTTCACATATATGGTTCTTTAATATATTTGCATTATACTAAGATGCATTCATTTTCAATGGCTTTTGTCCTTAATGGATTTTTTCCCCCTTACATTACTTTTACTTTTATACTTTAAGTAGTTTTGAAACCAGTACTTTTATACTTTTACTTGAGTAAAAAACTTGAGTTGATACTTCAACTTCTACAGGAGTATTTTTAAACTCTAGTATCTATACTTCTGCATTCAGGATCAAATCAAGTGTCAAAACAATGCCAAAAGGGAAAACATAAGTCATGGTCCTCGGGTCACATCGTCCTGCATGTTTGAGATGTTTCCTGCACCAACACACCTGATTGTAATTAATCAATTAACGGTCATCACCAGCTGGTCATCAGGTCTGGACAGCTCTGTTGATGAACCAGCTCCTGGTATCACGGTGAGCTGAAGCAGGGAAACATCTGAAACACGCAGGACGGTGTGTCCCGAGGACCAGGGTTGGGGAAACACCCTTAGAGGACTTGCTGCTGAAACCATTTAGGATATTTTGGAGTTCCTGAGTGAAAACATTCAAGACGGCTGCCAACCTTTTCCAGATGTCCCAGAAAATGTAGTGCGAGGCTGAGTACACGCATGTCAGACGCTGCAGGCCTCGCTGAGCGTGTTTGAAATGTCTGGGACAGAACGGTTAGTTATCGGGAGAAGACCTTCCCTGTTCCTCAGCATCGGCAGAAGAGTCATGATGTCTGGACTTGGACCACAGACGGTCTTCTAGAAGAATCTGCAACTCCACCAGCACCTGAACCTGAGCATCTCCTCCATGTTGTCATACAGGAAACAGCTTCTCCTCAACGTTACTGCTGCTAAAACTGGATCTTCAAGCCAGTGGCACACGAGGTAACTGCTTATCGCCCACATTATTTATTAATTTCTCCGTTTTTGGCTCCACTTTTGGTAAATAATGGAATGCCATAAGGTTGCATTTACTTGACGCCAACATCCACCACACAGTCAGATGATATTTAAGCTTTTAGAAAAAAAGGGTGCTAACTTTTCACATTTAAACATTGAATAAGTTCACAACAGTTTGTCCTGAAACTGACAATTTAAACCATTGAGTTTGAACTCCAAACATTTATTGCTCACCTGCATTGTACAGTTTCAACAGTCATTTTTGTTAGTTACAAGTTAAATGTGAAAGAATATTCATAAGCAGCAAATGGCACTCAGCAGTGTTTTCCTTAAAATACTTGCATTACATCAGTATTTGGCAGAACCGTATACTCTGGACATATGTCCCTGGATACAGTCACCTAAACACTAAGTAAGGTTTGAAAACCGTTAGTTTCTCTTTTTTTTGTGCAGAGGCATCCTCAGATGTCTGAGAATGTTGTATAGAAGGATTATAACGAAGGCCACAAGCGTAACTGAGGTTGTGCAGTGATGCTCTGCTCCTCAAACCACCTCCTTTTGTTTGTGTTTTGCACAAAGCTAAAGTTGTGACTAACTTCACCGTTTCATAGCATTTTGCACCTTATCGAAAGACAGGAGACAAATTAAGGATAAGACCAGCATGAAATGTCTCTATGGCGGTATCAGCTTTGATGCACCGACTTCCTGAGACCCTACTGGTGACACTGGTTTAGAGCTCCATGTGGTGCAAGATTGTGATCAGGACAGTTTCTGTTCCATCACCATGAACCTCAGGTTTCTCCGGTAGCTTGTCGGCCGCCTGAGGCTCCAGCGGTCACTCCTCGGCAGATCTGAGTGGCGCCACAGGGTTGAAGATCGGCCTCTGCTGCCTGAGGTTCAGCCTGGCTTGGCTCATCTCAAAGTCCTTCTTAGTTCCCACGATGACGTCCAGGCTGCCGGAGCGCACGTCGTAGCCGTAGGAGGCCAGCTTCTGGATGCGGTAGAGCACGATCTGTGTGGTGAGCTCCATCACGTTGGGAGACTCCTTCACCTGCTCCACGCTGGCGCCCGCGTCCATCAGCCCCTGGAAGCGCCCCGCCAGCGTCGGCAGGGAGTAGTACAGAATGGCCGGGCAGCGGATCAGCACCTGCTTGAGCTCGGCTCTGGAGCAGGCGAGCACGGCCTCGGTGTAGTTCAGCGCCTGCTGCATGGCCTCGGGCCTCAGCTCTGCGATGGAGGCGCGCAGGCTGCACACCAGGCTGAGCAGCTCCTCGGTGCTGAAGCCCTGCTCCCGCAGGAACGCCAGGCTGTCCCTCCAAGCCTCGGCCGGACGCAGCAGGATGTACGGGTTCTGGCTGAGCAGCTTCTGCAGCCAGACGCGCAGGTTCCCCTCGTCGCCGCCCAGGTCCAGGTAGGTCTCCCGCAGCGTGTGGATCACCTCCTGGTTGAGCTCCACGGGCCGGCTGAAGCTCTGCGGGGCGCTGGCCATCAGCTTGCTGATGATCCTCCTGCTGAGGCGAAGGCTCTGGAGGTAGAGGATGTTGGCCCGCTGGTTGTTGTGGTGGGTGACCGTGAAGAAGGAGGCCGGGAACTTCTCGATGATTCCCAGCAGCGCACGCTTGCTGGAGCACACGGACTCCCAGAGGTCCAGCTGGGCGGCCACGTCCTCCGGCCGACACAGGACGGCCTCGGGGTGGTCCTCGAGGATGCGGGCGATGATCGACCCGTCCGCACCCATGTCCCTCAGCATGTCGGCGGTCTCGGACACGTAGGCGGAGCTCTCGGACAAAACCCAGCTCTTGAACTTGCGCACCTTCCTGATGTCCACGGAGAGTTCGTACAGGGAGTCGACCGTGCGCTGGTTTTCCAGCCTTTTGTTGGGAGACGGCACCGTACAGGCGGAGGCGGAGGGAGGAAGGAGCATCCTCATCCTCTGGCAGGACGTGCACAGTGAGGCGGCGGTGACGCGAAGCATCGTAGCGGATCTGTGTGAAGAAAACACAGCGATGACAACTGCTTTCCCAGGAGATGAGAGGAGTCCTGATTTAATGCTAGACACTGACAGGAAATGGCACTCAGTGTTTTCGGTCTGCTACCAGCAATCTGTTATCAAGGAAATTGCATGTTTAGTTCCCAGTTGGCCACTTAAAACATGAAATTGAATTATTAAGTGAAGGAAAAATATCTACCGTAATTCCAAGTTTAGTCAAAACAATGATTGTTAGAAGTGAAAAAGGCCTACATCTTTTACCATTTTTAAAAAAAATAACAAACTAATTTCCTGAGGGCTCAAATAAATATGACATGTTTTGGTCGAAATGCATGAGTCACAGCACCTTCGTTTTTAACTATGTCTGCACAGACATGTGTTCAAAACACCCGGATACATCAGTAGTGTCATAATCTGCAGTTCCTCAACTAACCACAAAGGGCAGACTCCCAAAGTCAAATGTACACATTGTACCACCTGGTCTACAAAAGTAAATGGCATTTATGTTAACTTTAACCTCTTATATTAATATCAGGTAAAGTGTATATGAAGACACAAGTTTATGGATTATTACCAAAGTGTATTTTGTTGTTGAATGACAGCTCCAGTGCAGGTATAATGGTATAATCAGCTAGCTGTCATCACTGAGTTACCAAATTCACTGAATTTGACATCTGAGATGTGAATTAAGAGCTATGAGAGCATAATCACTTTTATTTTAAAAGATAATGTGGCTCATTGTTCTGTTACCCAGTTCTGCGAGGTGACTGCTTCTGGGTTGGCCTCGAAAGGATCTTTGAATGACGCTTTTCCAAACTTCAGCTGCAGGCAAAGTAACACGGTTTTATTTTCCTTATTTTATTTATACAGCAGTCCAAATTGGTACAAATATTTCAGATTACTGGTTTAAGTTTTTGCTGCTTTTTAATTTCCAGTTGAACCAAAACCATCTGGTATTTCTTGTGACAGAAATAGCTCACAAAGCTGCCAATTTGATACAATGACATTTTTCTTCTCTTCTGTCCCTCTGCTTCATCTTGTGACCCGTGTGAGAGGGCCATTTCCCAGCCTGGGAATAACTTTCTCATGACACAGGAAAAAAAGTCAAAAGTTTCAAATAAAGAACCACTGAGCTATTTGATGAAATGTCTAAAAATAGATTTCACTTCCAAACAACGCGTCAACAGTGCATGTATTAATATTGTTGTTTGTGAATGAACTGCATCAACCATCAAATAAGTTTGGTTAATAAAGGTAAAAACAAAAAGGCTGAACATCCATGAGTCCTGGCTGCTGCCTTGTACATGTGATGTCACACGTGTTATGTTATGTAGGTATTATATAGCAACAACTACACCAGGTGACAACAGTACAACAAGACACAAAGACAGCAGTTAGTAAACATAAATACAATCCTTCCTTACGTAAAATATACAACAAAGATGGATTATTTTACCAGTTTGTCAGCGCAGCTGTAGGACTCCGAGGCCACGCCCACTGCGATTCTTTCATAACAACACATAAACGGGTGGGCGGAGCCAGTGAGACACACGTGACCCCCTGCAACCAATAGCGCTGCTCTCCGTAGCCCCGCCCACTCAGGAGACAGAGGTCTGTGATTGGTGGAGTTACTCTCTGTGGGTGGAGTGACAGACTGATGGACCAATCAGAAGCGTTAGTCGTCTTCCGCATAATATATTTTATTTTTTCCACTCCTTTTTTTTATATTTTTGAAGAATTTAAAACAGAATTCAAGTTGTTGTGTTACTAAAAAGTCATAAAAAATATGAAAACTTGAAACTAATGTGGGCCAAACAGAGAGTGTGTTTCAAGTATATAAAACAAAATGAGAAAAGAAACAATTTAGCCAGTTTATATTGGTGGGAACATATGGGGGAGATATGTATCCAGACACAAGTCAGCAAGGTGTATTTTGTTTGAACTTCATCATAATACTGAGAAATTGAGTTTGTTGTTTTCAAATCTACTGTTATGCAACTTTTGACAAAAGTTGCATAACAGTGCATCTATCTGTTGTGACGTACGCTAAACAAAAAATGTTTCCAGAATAACTGAAAATGGATAATAATTTGGTGTGACAACAGTATCAAAAAAGCATCAACCATCACTTCAGCCTTGCACATATTTTCTTTTCCATCTCCTTTGGACGATTTGTGTCTGGGGCCGTTAACAACTTAAGATGGTACTTAAGCTAAGACAAGTTTATCCATGAAACACATGTCATACAAACAGCAAATTCAATGTGCTTTGGAAAATTGATAAACATTTTTGAAAGACTTAAGAAACAGAGACATATTTTTTGTCTGCAACTGTTTTGACCAACCACAAGTATTTCCATTCTGTCTCTTTCTATCTGTTCTAGACACCCAGTAGTGGATATAGTAAAAGTCTACCTCTTTATGAACGGAAGACACGTCCTCAGAGGAAAAAGCAAAGTACAACTGTGCATCACTGGCATATGAGTGATGGGAAATACTATGCGTTTTACCACTTTGTAATGACTCAAAACTGCTGGTGGAAACATGAAAGTTGCTGTCCCTTTTTAATATGATGAATACCAGTTAAAACATTACGTTTTAATCCATCTTCTTCTGGTTCTGAACCTTAATCCTGAATGGCAGTTTAGAGTTTTTGAGTTTTGAGTGGCAGCTGACTTTGGCATGTTGTCATTAGAAGCAACGTTGGCTATAAATGCACTAAAACACTGTTCCTGAACAATATGGCTGCACATTTGTGGAGTCTGAAGTACAAAGAAATCAAAAAATGTGGGAAAATTCAGTTTTTTCTTTAAAATCCTGCTCTGGTTTTGTATTGGATTGTTTGAAGGTGTTGAGTCTTTTCAAAGCTTCAATCCAAACAACTCTAATGATCAGGTATGGATGGATTCCACTTTATTAATCTTTGGCTGCTTTAAACCAAATTAGAGTGCCCTTTAAATGCTTTGGGGACCTGGATATTTGTATTAAAAACAATGTCTCTTGTAGCATAGATCTACATGGAGATGTATTGTTTCAATGTTGCAAGAGTTGTTGAATGCAGTCCTTCCTATAAAACGCCCTGCTCACCTGAAGTGAGTCCTTTATAATCTTGTTGCATAACTGTAGTTCCCACTATCGGCCACACGATGTCACTGTGACCCCAGTTCTGTCCAGGAAAGCATCACGTCATCCTGGTTCAAACTAGGCCTTTTTTTTTTTTTTTTTTTTAGCCAAAGTAACAATGGTACATACATCTTTATAACTATTTCGAAGAAAAAAAAAACAATAAAAAGATCACTACATTCAGTGACCGTAGTGTACCAATTATCACTAAAATAAAATCACAAGTCAAAGATTTTTTCCCCTTTTTTTAACCCCTCCAAACATAAAAATAAATGGATATAAAATTATAGCAGGATAAGAATTAATTACGCAAAAAAAGAATAGAAAATAAATAAATAAAAAGAAAAGAAATAAAAAAAAATAAAACAGCTCACTAAACTATTACTCTAAACACCATAATGCAAATACACACCCACACATAAATAAAATTGCAAAAAGGAAAGAAAAAGTATATGAAAACACCTAAATGAGTGCCAAGCACTAACAGGCACCTATAAGTGGGTAACACTTTTAAGTTTGAAACATGAGATATGAAATATTGCCATCTTTGATACAACCTTTCAGTACTTCCACGACTAGAGCACCTGATTTATTTTCAAGTTTAAACTAGGCCTTTTCTAAAACTACTTTATTCTGTATGATGGTTAAATACTGGAAAATTGTCTTCACTTCCTCAAAACTACATTCTTTTATGGCTCTTTTTCTCAGTCCGTCAGTAGAATTGAGTTCAAGCCCAGCAGAGCAGAGATGATACTGTGTTAATCCGCAGAAGGTGCTACTATATATAGCCCTCGTCATCCGCCGCCTGCTTTTTGTTGATAGCCACAGTTGTCCCTTGCCAGCAGCAACCAGGAGTGCCTTGATTATACTGGAACCACCTGCCGTCCTCATGTTGCACACAGGCATGTTTTAGAAGAGCACAACCCGCTCGGGGGATGAATCAGGCGTGGGGGGATTCTCATCCTCCCAGGTCATAATGGCCCTATCGTCTCTCCAGTCAGAAGCCCTGAAGGTTTATCGCAGCACGGCTCTGGAGATGACAACGTGTCGTCTGGCGTGTACTTTTACTGCATCGGGAGCTCCGTGCCCCGGAGGCTCAGGCATCGAGTTAATTGGGATTCCCAGATGATGCAGAGCACCTGTCGTCTGCTTTCTGGAGACTTGGGAACATAAATGCTTGACATATTCAAATGTGGGTGCATGGAAGCAATTAGGCTTTAATCCACTGTGGGCTGTGAGCATACAGACTCCAAGATCTCGTACTTTCCTCGTCTAGGCCTAGGAAGAAGGCTCATCTTGAGCATCTTCATTGCTTGTCTTTTTAAAAATAGATCAAACTTGTTGATAAAACAGAATGAAGACGGTAAAAATGCCCTGATATTTGCACTTTTCTAACAAAGTTAAAAGGCATTTACCATTTAAACAGGCCCAGCGACTTGAAACAACACCGGCGTGTTGCATCTGTTGCACTGCTGAAATAGTCTCTCATTTTGTCCTTACAAAGGAATGAGGAGCCCTGCAGGGTCACCGTGGGCAACAGGGGGGTCTGTAGGGGATAATGTGGGCGTTTTTGTGGCTGACAAGACATGGCGAAGGAGAAAATAGATTGTTCCATCTGTCTTAAAATGACCCACACCCTGGAGACTGTCACCGTATGGTCACGTGACCAAGGCAAGCCCTTAAAACCCCCGAACCGGCCCACCCAAGACTTCACTCATCTCATTCTCGTGTGTGGGACAGCAACTGGTCTTCTCTCTCCTCCCGGGCAAGCCTTAAAGGTACCATCATGGCAGACACTGAGGAAGTTGTGGAGGAATACGAGGAAGAAGAAGTTGAGGAGGAATATGAGGAAGAAGTTGAGGAGGAGGAAGAGGACAAAGGGTCCAAACCCCAGCACAAGACGGCGTACGTGCCCAACATGGCTCCCCCAAAGCTCCCTGGTGGCGACAAGGTGGATTTTGATGACCTGCACCGCAAGAGGCTGGAGAAGGACTACGGTGACCTCCAGGGCCTCATAGCGCAGCACTTTTCCAGCCGTCAGAAGGAAGAGGAGGACCTAGTCGCCCTGCGTAACCGCATCGAAGGCCGCCGGGCCGACAGGGCCGAGCAACAGCGCATCCGGGCGGACAAGGAGCGCGAGCGGCAGGCGCGGCTGGCCGAGGAGAAGGCCAAGCGCGAGGAGGAGGCAGCCAAGAGGGCCGAGGAGGAGGCCAAGAAGAAGAAGACCTTCTCCAACAAGTCGTTCGGGGGTTACATGCAAAAGGCGGACCAGAAGCAGGGCAAGAAGCTGACGGCGCGGGAGGAGAAGAAGAAGGCCCTGTTGGAGCGCAAGAAGCCCCTCAACATCGACCACCTGAACCAGGACAAGCTGGCGGAGAAGGCGCAGGACCTCTGGCAGTCGCTCCACCTGCTGCACGCCGAGAAGTTCGATTTGGCCGAGAAGCTCAAGATCCAGAAGTACGACATCCACGTGCTCCGAAACCGAGTCAGCGACCATCAGAAGTTCTCCAAGTCCCGCGGAGGCAGAGGCAAGACCGGCTCCAGGAAGTGAAGGCCGGGATCCGTGTAAACCGGAGATCCACGCCCCTCGCGCCCGGACTGTTTGCTGTCAGTTTTCAACTAGAGAAGTCGTGAAATCCATCCCAGGAACTGTGTGCAGACTGAGAGGAGCCTCTCTGAAGTCTCAGGGGACCCAAGTGTACCGACAGAAACAACTCGGTGCAGGAGTCACAGCAGTAACTGTTTTGTGTGCCATTTTTGCTCTTTGCTAATATTTTCACTTGTGAAACACATCCTGAACAACATGCATGTTCAGAAACCTTTTTCCCAACGAGATATTCATTTCCTTTCTATTCTCAATAAATGTTTGTTTCCAGGTAACAAAACCTGTGTAATTGACGGATACTTCCAGGTGTCTCAGAAAGCCCGTGTTTGTTATATTTATGTAATCTTGACTGCTCTGCCCCCTGCACTAAAACCTCCTGTAACTTGCCCCTGAGCGGGGGTTGTTGGCAGGGTCACGTCAGCACCCCTTAAGCCAAACAGGTGCTGCACAGCTGATTCTTCTTTCTTTCACAAGGCTAATTTAGGCTCCATCAGGGCCAGGGGGACTTATTGATTTATTTTGGGAAACAAGAAGAGAGTCAAACATAAAGAGGGGTATAAACTTAAATGTTTTTAGGAAAAGCGTTCATGATAAAACTTTTTTTTTAATGTCTGAAACAACTGTGACGCTTTGCTTGTCTGAATAATCTAAATGGGCTATTATATAATCTGAAGTGACTCATGAAGCATACGAGGCGATGTTAAGAGAATTTATAATTGTGTCTACCCAACAACAAGACAAATATATAATCATTCATTGTAGCTCACAAAACAAAGCAACATTTGCTATTTCACCTTGTAATTTTTGCTTTTATACATCAAATCATGGACTGAAGATAAGAATCCCAAAAGTTTATTTAAAACAAACTTTACATCAAAGTGTTTTTTTGTTTTTTTTTTTTAATAAGAAGTCCTGTCCCACCCTTCGTCAGCTGTATCAGAACTTTGTTCTGAAGTTGTTTTTGGTCGCATTTGAACTTTTATTTTTTTTTTACTGTTAAAAAAAAAACAATTTTAAACGAAAAAATTATTAAAATGAAAATAACTTTTTAATGATTAAAAATTCAAGCAGATTAAACATAAATTCCTAAACTCGAAAAAACAAAAACAAAACACTGGATTTTAGTGAACATGAATATCAGTTTTTTCCAGTTAAATCAGCCGTGTGGTCTATTATTAGATACTCAATATGTTTTTGCATAAATGTTCCTTTTAAAAAGCCTATTATAGTCGAGTAGAGGAGAAGCACAGATTTCTTTCTCTCATTTGTCGTTTTTATTGATTTATTTTTACAAATCTGGACTTTGAATGCCGACTATGAAATGACGTGTTGAGTAATAACAGACTTTTTCCACTAGATGGCGCCAGAAAACTAGTCGGTACACAAGTTTGGACGTAACGTCTACAGAAATGTTGATACATGTTCAACACTTTTATGAAAATAAACCTTACAAACCATCACCAGAAGCTCGTTTCAGCTATCTAATTAAGCTAATCAAATAGTCTTTTTTTTATTTTAAAGAAAACTTTATTTCTTGTAACTAAATTGCCATAAAAATTATTTGGGAACAAACAATCCATCTTTATGGATAGTTTGTAGTTCAGCCAACTTTAAGTATGTTCAGATTTTTCTTAATTCAGAGAATGAAAACATCACCTTTACCATCTCTGACTGTTTTAATGTCGGGAAATGAATAAATAATTAAATAAATACTTCAATAAATAAAAGAAAACATGTCAGTGTAAGGTGCAGGGAATTTTTTTGTGACCCCCTGCAGACTGTGATTGTCATCCCGGCTTGCTCTGCCGATGCCTAACCGCTGTTTTCGCTTCTCGTGGCTGTGAAAAGCCATTAAAGTCTGCCAGACGCAGCGGTATGCCCCCTTTGGTTGCCACGGAAACGGGGAGAGGCTGTCTTCACGGAGGGGTCTCTATACCCCTCTTCAGCTTCAGAATGCCCTCTGATATTCAGCAGGAACATAGGGGGTGAGGGGGTCATGATGCTGATGTTGAGTGAAAAACCACAGATCGACCTCCTTCCATCGTCTCACCGGAGAACAAAATGTCCCTGGAACTTGTTGCAGTCGTTGCCGTGGTGGTGATGCAGTTTATTAACTCCTGGTTACTCTCCGTGTGTGACATAAGGGTTGGACTTCATGCACGTGGAGCTGAAACGTGTCCATGCCTATAGCAAAGGGTGTGTGTGTGTGTGTGTGTGTGTGTGTGTGTGTGTGTGTGTGTGTTCACCAGAGCAGCAGCAGGGTCATCAGCAGGGCTCTTGTTTGCTCATTAGTCCTCCGCAGAGAAGCGCCTCTAATGTACGTGCTGCGTGATGGACAGCTCACACCCGACCAGACCCAGACCGTCTGCTCTGCTGTACTTTCATTAAAATGACGACAGGCGTCTCACAGGTGACTTGTGCTGGCGTTTCGTTGTTTGTTGTCGATGCACACGATCAATGTTTGTCCTCGTTCCACCCCAGAAAAATAATCACTTGAATTGCTCGGGCTGTCGTGTTCACTTGGTGTGGGCACAACTTTGATTTTTATGATCTAAAAATGGCTTTTTATTCTTCTGAGACAAATAAGACGTCATTGTTGTATCACCACGGGTCTTGATGTCAGCGTATGGTGTTTTATTTTTAAAACTGACCAGATTCTAGATGCTGCTCTCCCGCCTGCATGACAACACTTTGGTCCTCTGACTAACAAGTGCCTGAGTTTGGCGCTTTACGGGCCGGCAGGACCCAGTGGTTCACCTAGAGCAGGGGTCGGCAACCCGTGGCTCTTTAGCTAGTGGCTCCTGGAGCTTTTTTTAAAAATGTTTTACCTTTTTTTTTTCTCTTTTCTTCCTTTTTTTCTTCTTCTTTTTTTCCTTTTTTTTTCTTTTTTCTTCCTTTCCCCCCTCCTTTTAAATCTCGACATTTCAACTTTTTTCTCGAAATTTTGACTTTTTTCTTGACATTTCGACTTTTTTCTCAACATTTTGACTTTTTTCTGTAAATTTTTGACTTTTTTCTCGACATTTCGACTTTTTTCTTGACATTTCGACTTTTTTCTCGAGATTGTACTTCAACATTAATCTTGACATTTCGACTTTTTTCTCGAAGTGCATAATGAAAAAAAAATCTTCCCCCAGTTATAACTAATATAGCTACATGCAGCATGTGTTGCCTTCATTCTAAGGCTTATACTAGACTTTGCGGCTCCAGACATATTGGTTTTTTGTGTTTTTGGTCCAATACGGCTCTTTCAACATTTCTGGTTGCCGACCCCTGACCTAGAGTGTTGTAAAAGTGTCTTACCCTTCAAAGCTGTAACACAGCCTGAGCTGAATATTATATAATAGTTCATTTGTGCTGCTTTAAATAAATCCATTAGTTATAAAATGATTTACTGAGACGTAAGATTGACGTTAAAATGGTGTGTCCCTGTAAAATATCATAAAAATATGGATTTCTGTGAAATATCCCACCTGGTTTAGCCTTTATATTAGAAAATCAGCTGAAAAGGTTGATGTATGATCCAATATTATTACTAATTAGATGCATAATTGAATGTTTGTAACCATGATAAGGTCCACAAAGCCTTTTACCTGTGAAGAAAGTTATAAAACTCAAGGTATGCTAGGCTGCTCTGTTACACTGCTATCGATCCTCAGGGTTAACAGTTTCTTTAGAGTGAGCAGACTGAGGTGTGTTTCTATAAATACACACAATCACACGGAACACCAGCGGGGAAATAATCTTGGAGGAACGCTCGGGCTCCAGGTCTCGGGTGTTTCGGCCTGTGGATAAATTAGCCCACCCTGGAGACGGCGCCAGGCGGGCTTAGCTCCAACCTCCTCCAAATTGAGGTGGGAGTTGGTAGCAGCTAGAGGTATAAAGGAGATTTAACCCATCCGACACGGCATTAATCTCCGTACTTCTTCAGCATCCTGCAAGTTTTCAAACCCTGATCCCTCCGGCCGTATAAAGACGTCATGCCGCCGTGCATCTTATCAGGCTCTTATTGGCCCGACGTAAGGGTGAGTTCACAGCAGCAGTGATCATGTAATGTACTTTATGGTGCTTGGATGAGAATAATAACCGTGGAGCCGTAATTGCTGCGCTACTCATGACAGACCACCTAAGTGGAGACGTGGCCGTCGAGTGGTTTGATGTGAAGATGGCACTCGTGTTCGGATCAGAGATCAGATTTAATTGATTTTTTTTCTTTGCTTCCTTCTTTCCCTTAATGTCTCTTTTTTTAGTCACCAAAAGCTGTTAAGTTCAATAAAGAATATATCAAGCTGAACTAATAAAGACAACCCACTTGGGTAGAGAAACATGAGGATGTATTATTCATAAACTAATGTATATATTGGCTTGAAATTCTGTTTGCCCTCTGGCTTATTCTGGCAAATCAAACCCATAGATCACACTCAGGAAAACCCATGTACTGTACATGTATCAGAACTCCAAATGGTCACTTTTAGAGATGCAACAGTTATGCAGAGTTATCTACTGATTCACAGGCTGGTTTATGATTCCTGGACCGCAGATGTCGGCCTTCTGCCGTCGGCGTGAGCTGCCAGCTGACTCGAGGACACGTGAAATGGAGCAAACTCGTCCTTTTATGCAGGTGACAAGCACCGTCAGTTCCAGAGCCTCTGCGCGTGCCGTCGCTAAATGTGTCATTCAACTGGAAAAGAGAAAGTGAGCTGCACTTTTTTTTCCAAAACCTTGACAGCTAAGAAATACTTGCACATGCTGTGCAGCCAAAAATCTGATTTTCCGGTTCCAGATCCCGTCATCGATAAAGATGTTCAAGCTGCCTGGTTAGGGTTAGGAAAAGTCCAGCTACCACTTCAAACAACATACACTTTATGTGGCTTTTTCTTTTCTTTTTTTTCAACCTGCAGACTTTACGTTTTAATCCCGAGACGACAGAATAATAAATCACAATCTCACTTTTTGAGAATTTACTAAAGACCATGAAACTCTTTGCATCAATTCCCTACTCCTGTCATCCCTGCTGCTTCTGTTTGAAGCAAAATAAGAGCTCAAAAGAGGACAGACTTTAAGAAGAGGATACCTTTGATATCACCTCACATCTCGTGGGGATCCTGACCTCAAGGTCGGGAATCACATCCTTTTAATTTTCTTACTTTATTGAGATGCTAACACTCGAAGAACAGCAAGTGTAGAGACTGGACCCAAAATGACTGTAGTTAAATATTAAACAAAGATAGACTGAAGACTTTTGATAACTGCAGTTTAATCAAATCGGAAAGTTTTTGAACCCTTGAAACTGGTTAACAAACATCTTTGAGTTTAACAGAAAAGAGTGGGACATTCACATTAACTGGACTTACAGTTCGCAGGGTTGTGAATGAGTCATTTCACACGTGTGCGTGTGTGTGTGTGTGTGTGTGTGTGTGTGTGTGTGTGTGTGTGTGTGTGTGTGTGTGTGTGTGTGTGTGTGTGTGTGTGTGTGTGTGTGTGTGTGTGTGTGTGTGTGTGTGTGTGTGTGTGTGTGTGTGTGTGTGTGTGTGTGTCGTTGTGGGGATTCACTATAAATATAAACCCATCCAGTTCCCTACTCGCGGGCGTCCACTGACACATTGTGAGGAAGCTTGCTGAAAGAATGACTCACCTCTGGTGTGGAGGAGCTGTTCATTCATAAAAAACACACAAAAAAACCTATTCAACACAGACGTCATACATCTGCTGGCTTGTTCTTAACTTATTCCTCCAACTGAATTAGAATTGTTCATAATTAGGAAATGCTGAAGCACAACATGGTAAGTACAGTTAATATTTTTCCAGATTTACATTTATGTATTTTCTTTATTAGCTGTAAAACTTCAGGCCTAATCTTTTACAAAGTTTTCTTTGCTTTGCATCTCATCGATTGACTGATTACTCCAAATTCTGGTGCATCAAATGCGAGTTTGGAAAAAAACAAACAACTAACTGCAATGCTATAAACGGCCACTAGGGGCGGCCTCCAAGATCCATTTATTTTGTACTGACCCGCTAGATAAAAGGTCAAACTTTATTGCAGAAATAAACATATTTACAACTTACATCGACTATTGTATGGGAGGTGAATATTCTATTTAAGTTATTGAGTGAAATTATACAAAGGAACTTTTTACGATTCTGGAAATGATATGTATCAAACTTAAGGGTGGGCAAAAATATCGATATGGCAATATATTGCGATACTTTGCCGGTTGATTCGATATTCAAATTTGAATATCATTTTTGTATTTATTTATTTTTTGTGAGCGCACGGTTAGGCTGCTCCTCGACCCTTGTGCCATTCAAGACCTGGAAGGGTCTCGGCTGCGACTGCAGTCTGACTGGTGATGCTGTCGTCATTTCCTGGGCGAATCCCCAGCCAGGCCGAGGCCTTGCTGGCTGCAGATGTCCGCAGGACCTCAGCTGTCCTCGTACACTGCAAAATCTCGAAATCTTACCAGGAATATTTTTCTTATTTCTAGTTAAAATGTCTCATTTTTAGTCAAAAAATCTCATTACACTTAAAACAAGACTCATCACTGGAAAAAACAACAATTTTCACCTGTTTCAAGTAGATTTTCACTTAAAATAAGTAGAAAAATCTGCCAGTTGAACAAGATTTTTTTGCTTGTAATGAGAAGACACTACAGAAACTTTTTCTGGTTATGTTTTATTTGACAATTTTCACCTGTTTCAAGTAAATTTTCACTTGAAATAAGTAGAAAAATCACAAACAATGGGACAAGATTTATCTTCTCATTACAAGCAAAAAAATCTTGTTCAACTGGCAGATTTTTCTACTTATTTTAAGTGAAAATCTACTTGAAACAGGTGAAAATTGTTGTTTTTTTCCAGTGATGAGTCTTGTTTTAAGTGTAATTAGATTTTTTTTTTTACTAAAAATGAGACATTTTAACTAGAAATAAGGGAAATATTCTTGTTAAGATTTTGAGTTTTTGCAGTGCATTGACCGGTCCATCCTTGTTCCACATGCTGTCTTGGTAGTGTCGCATAAAATATTTAAATATTCAGTTTGAATGAGTGGAATGTAACATTGATTAGGATAATCGGTTAACATGACCTCAGATAAAATAGGTAGCGTGTGGTAACTGCCAATTTTTACCCATTTTTGGATTAACCGGAGCAGAAAGGAGTTATTCCTGCCAATGCGCCGTCCCTCATGCTTTAAAAAACTAGCTTTAAGTCTACTCTTCAGTAATCAACAAGTTACTTTATGTGTTTTCCTTCATACAGTCTTTGTTTGTTTCATGAGTTTCAAGTTACAAGCGTTTTAATCCTCCAGCTCGCCGCCCAGATGGCTTAAAGTGTATTTGTCCGTTTGCACTAATTGGTTTTGCGTGTGTAGCTACTCAGTGGGCGATTCGTGACATCTCTATTTTTATTCATGATATTTTCCTGGCAAATGTTTCACCCGTCCATCTCAGCCCACCTGTTTCATTTGGACATTGGATTTTCCTGGGGCTATGAATCAGCGCTGACGCTGGATGAGCCATACCTGTGATGGAATGAGCAGCGTTCAGGGAATGGTTGCATTTACATTCAAGATCACGTCCTCCGCCGGGCTCTGGAGCGGCTGATTCATGGCTCCTCCACCTCCACCGCCATGTAAATCAGCAAAGCAGCTGGAGTGTCCTGGTGTCACCGAGCATTCTTCTCCTAACCTGCAATTACTGCATGTTCCCTTCGCTGTCGGCGCTGATGATAGTGCTGCCGCTCACACCTGTTGCAGCCCAACCGAAGCCTCTTGTTTTTGCATCTCTGGAGCGGCTCACCACGTCTTTATTTGTCTTTATTAATTTTGAAAAAAGGGCTTAGAGGAGGTCTGAGTCAGAGGGACAGCAGGGACGCTCTCACTGGAGAATAAAGCCCACTGGGTTTAATTTCTCATCATCTCAACAAAAGCAATGGTGATATTAGTCACTTTCATAAAGAATAAAGCCCATGTTTGATTAGTTATTGGCATGAATAAGTAATCACAGAACGTCCCTTTCCAAATATTCACGTTTTCTGTTCAAAACAAGTTTAAGTGCATTCTTTTCAACTTGAAGAGTCAGTAAAGACAACTTCTGCGGCTCCTTCTTCAGCCTTGGCCACCTGATTAAACCAAAACTGTTGAGAGCATCAAAATAATAGCCTTGGCCCAGCTAAATGTACAGACTGGTAGTCTGCCCCGAAAAGATTAACACTGACCTTAAAGATGTTTTTGTCTACTCGAATCGTAAGGATGAATCATCGTTTATGCCTTAAAATCATGATGCTTCATTTGTTTCATTGTCATTCGGCATTGAGACACCTCGTGTATGTTTTGACCTTTTTGCATGCAACCGTTTAATTAAATCTACTGATATATGGATAATTTCTCAAGTCTTATCCTTGGTAACTTAGACACTCAGTTTCAGTCCAGTTATTCACCTAGTTGGAAAGGACATATTAAAGAGCATTTAATGGGTTTTTCCACAACACAACTCTTTATTTCACTCGTTGCTCCACCTCTGGAGAATATAATTGTTGCTAAAAGCAAAATATTTGTGGATCAAGGTTGAATTAGAGCGATCTAGAAGGGTTTAAAACTCCTGTGGCCATCAGCTTTTTACCACCTCGTGTCTCTTATATCGATTATATCTTCACTGATATGTCTTTTTTTTCTTTTCTTTTGTAAGATTCCCACAAAACCAATAAAAATAGCCGGTGTGGTTCATGGACAGCAACGCTCGAATTATTTATTTTCTCTAAATGAGAAACGATCCTGATGAAGGCGTTTGCATAGGTTTTCTATTCATTTCATATTCTGCTTTTACGTGCTGAAGTGGCCGTATTAGACGGATTTCCAGCTATCTTATTTCAGTCTGTTGTACGTTTAGAGTAGCTCTTCATGCAGCATAACCCTAAAGGGAAATCAGACAAACACTGATAATCACAAGCAGAAACACTTCTGGAAAACGAGAGGAGGCTCTTATGTAGGACGGAGACAGACAGCTCACAAATCCAGTTTCTTGTGGAGGTTTTAGACAGGCTCTGTTAAAACATACTCAGTTTTTTTAAACATTCTGTCACCTGTAAGATGATAATTCATTGGTATCACTTTGGTTGTAAATCCCACTGCTGTACATCTGCTTTCCCCTCCAGAATTCAATCCAACACCATTAAACAATGGTTTCAAGCACTATATAAGTAAGTAAGTAAAATATATTTATAAAGCACCTTTCACAGTCAACGGAATGTCACAAGTTGCTTCACAAAAAACAAAACATTAATAACATGAATAAAACACCAATAAAAGTAGAAATACGATAAAAACAAGACAATACAGATAAAAGACTCCTAGAATAAAAGTACATAAAATCATCATTATGGTCATAAAACAACCCTCTCACTACTAATGTTTAAAAGCTTGGAGAAACAGGTGGGTTTTAAGTTTGCTCTTAAAAGAGAACGTAGAGACGGTGGGACGGCCTGGAAGGAACGATCTCCCCGCGGGTTAAAGCGTACCCAGTAAACATGCTAATGTTGATATTTTCATTATTTGTGGACCATCTGGTGTCACGAAATGCAAGAAATCTCCAAGAGGACCTTTTATTGTGATTAACACAGTAAGATTATTATTATTATAATGTGAGTTTTCACCTATTTAAAGAGTTGCAATGTGTTTTTAACAATGTTCATCCCGGTTTCATGAACTTTACTGTGTTAAACTTTAATTTGAGTAAACAGACACGTAGGCATTTGATCTTTGTTGGTGTTGCGGTTCCTTTGGTTGATTTTTGAGAGATTTTGTGAGAAACTGGGAGACATTCATCCCTGCCACCGACGGTTTAGTTTAAAGCAGAGCAGCAATAATCTACAAATGCTTCTGCTCATTAAACTTTTGAACTCTTAAACTGCCAATATAAATAGGGATGCTTCATCCAATCCCCTGCTAGTTTTCTAAAATGCTCTTTATTTAAGGATCTGCTCTTTTCCAAACGGTTTCTACAGATTTGCCAGATGCTTCGGTGCTCAATGGCCAAACAGATCAGCGCCTCTTTAGCCAGAGCTTGTATTTAACCACAAAGGCCTCCAGCTGGTGACAGATCTGCTCTTAATACGGCCAATTTAACACTTCCACTCATTCATTACGGAGGTTAAACTTTAGTTTTCTGTACTTCTGACTACAGTTCAGATTGGGAAGGCTGTTTCATATGATCTTTAGTTTTACTTTGGGGTTCTCAAAGTTGTTTTGATTCCATGTCAAAGAGTGTTTAACAGATCCTTGTCGCATCATATCAGCCTCTGTGATTGGTGAAAATATAGTAACACTTTAAGGTTTCAAAAGTCCCACTGCTGGTCTAAATGCGACTCTACATCATGTTTTTTCAGGAGCTTGACGTTTCTGTCAAGACGAATCAGCTGAAGGTGGAAGAGTGATGAAAGAGAATTCTTTTGCTTTTACCCACGAGGTAAAACATCTATTTGTAGCCTCTTACATCAATACATCTCCCGCTGTGTTGCCCCCCATCGAATAGTTCATAAAGCACATTTCACAACCTTTCATCCCTTCTCTGCTGGTAATGGTGATGGCTGGTTGGAGCGCGATAGCAACCCCAGATGCTTCGTTTGGTTCTCTTGATGTTTTATGTACTTGAACAGGTTGTATTAAAAGTAATATATATTTTTAAAAAACAACTGCACATCTTGCAGGTTCAGCAGTTTAAGTTGCCAGAATTCAGTTCAACAGGTTTAAGAGCGATGGTCAACTGTAAACCAGTTAAAGAGACTGAAATAACTTCAAACCAGTGTTGATTTCCAACGTTCCCATTTGCTGTCAGAGCTACGATCAAGTATTGAAGGATTCAGTTAACAAATCGTCTGAATGACTGTTTTTAATGAACTGATTCTAGTGATTTGTTATACTGAACATAAAGTGCTGCTGTGAACAGTTTCTCTCCCGTGGCAGCAACAAACTGGCATTTACACATCTGATGTCCATTATGAACCAACCAGAACCCTCAGGTCGTCAGGGCCACGCCTACTTTCTGTACCCAGAGTTAGAACCAATCACGGTGAGGCAGCGTGCCCCTCACCTGTGGAACAAACTCCCAGAATGCATCAGGGCTACTGAAACTCTCAGTTGCTTTAAATCAAGGTTGAAAACCTTTTTATTTACCGCTGTATTTCAGTAATCTACCATAATGCACTGCAACCTTTATATCTTGCTTTTTAACTTTTTTCTGTACTGGCACTTTTAAATTTGATTTTCAAAACTATTTTAAATCCTTTAAATTCTGTTGTTTACCTTGTTGCATTATTTTTGGTGTAAACTTTAAATCATGCTTTTTATTTATGTTTTAATGTCTTTGTGAATCATCCTGGTATTGAATTGTGCTATATAAATAAACTTGCCTTGCCTCTACAATTGTTAGCATCAGCACCGAGCCAACCCATCAGAAAAGAACTGCACTTCTTTGCATCAGACATCAGGGGGCATGTTGCTTATTTCATACAGATTGATGGAGGGCCAGTGGACATGAGGTGTGTTTATGTAATAATTGCATGTTCTGTGTCTGTGGAAAAGACACAGAGACAACTTCTGTTGTAATAGACGCTGTATAATGAAGGATAGCTTTACTATAAAAAAATACAGTGGTATAATTCTGAGCCACACAATGAAGTTGTGGAAAAGAATAGTGGCAGGTACTGAAAATGTTTATGATGTGTGAGCAGAATGGTTTCATGCCCAGAAACAGCACAACTGATGCAGTGCTGCAGAAAAGTTTCACTGCGTCGATAGTGTCGACAGAGTGGCAGAAAAGCGAGTTAGAGTGGTACAGGACATGAGTGACAGAAGGGTTTCAGGTGGAAGTAGGACTGCATCAATGTTACCTTCCTGTTTGCCATAACCATGGATGTGTTGACAGCTCTGACAGGACGCTCTATGGATTATGATGTTTGGAAGAAAGCCTGAAGGGGTGCAACAATTTCAGAAAAGAGAAAAGGAATGAAGGCAAGTCTGATTCTCTTTTCATCTGTGTAACTGAAAAGGAAGCAGGCAGAATGATAAGCATCGGGTAGAAGCGATGAAGATACAGGAGGTTAATTACCTGGACTCAACCGTCCACGGTGATTGGGAGTGTGGAAACTGCAAGCAAGGTGGACCACGTGCAGAATTGTGTCCGTGGTTATCTGTGATAGAAGAATAGCAGCAACAGGAAATATAAAGGTTCACGAGATGGTAGTGATAGCAGTCTTTCTATGCGGCTTGAAGATGGCAGCACTGGCCCAAAAGACAGAAAGCAGAGCTGCAGGGGGGAAGCCGACGATGTTAAGGTGAGAACATCAGAGGACGAGCCAGGATTGGTCGACTTGGAGACCAATAAATAAAGATTAGATTGAGATGGTTCGGGCACATTAAGAGGGCGGATAATGAAAACATTGCTAGAAGGATGCAGGAGATGAATCTGTCTGTCAGGAAAAGAGGGGAACAGCAAAGAGAAGATTTCAGAAAGAGGATATGCAGTTGTTGGTGTGACAGACGAGGATGGAAACGGTGCTGCCCCTGAAGGGAAAAGTGATAAGGTTTTATAGTTTCTGCTCCAACTCGTAACCCTCCGTCGGATGGGGGAATAATGAAAACATTCCACTGGATGTTCCAGGGGTTTACGTTGATTTCACGGTGCAGAACTCCCACCGTAAATCTGATATGTGAATTAAATAATTCAGCCTCCACCAGGTGACTTCTTTTAATGGAGGCACTGAACACCATAAAAACCGTCATTAGGCAGCAATGGGTGGTGACATTACGCAACCGTCGGTCCACTTACCCCTTTAACTGTAATTGTTCTTATAATAGAGGCAGCTTCCTCGACATCAGCGATAATGAGTTGATCCCTCGACCCTCTGCATCCAATGCACCATGAAAAGCTACACTTAGAATAGAGCAGACCTGTCTGAGCGCAGCCGTATCTTTAGCTGTGTTCCTCATTTAGCGGGGTAATATCTGTCTGCATTTATCAACGTCACCTCAGCTGCAAGAACAGGAGTTTGCATGCAGCACGCTGCATCGTTTTACTTAAATCATACTGTCATGACAATGGTGGGAAGTATTTGCTGAATGAGCTCAAAGATAATTATTTTACACAGTCTATATTGATATTTTCTGAATGGGATGGATATTTACCCCCAAATAATGAGCGACCCAGCAGGTGCAGTGCTGATGTGAGTCTATGTCTTGGTAAAGCGTTGCAGTTAAATATCCAGCACAAATAACTATTCAGCAGCGCTTTAATTACATGCATCATCACATGGAGCTATTAGGCCTTGGAAACTAAAGCCACAACTCCACTCTAAATATGGGCTTAGCATACGAAGAGTGGGCAGCTTTCATTGCCAAGGAAACTAATGTAATACCCCCCTTTTGTCTGTTCGTCCATCACTGCGGATCAAAAGGAAGTTGTGCTGTGTGTCAGGCTGCACGACGGATCAAAATGTTCCCTTTATATTTTATCATCAAACGGCTGCGGGAGACAGAAGGAGCCACGTGACCAGCGTTTTAATTTTGTTTTAAAGGTCTTTAAAGCACACACCTTGTGTCGCTGAGTGAAGTGGTTATCTAACATTTATCATTTGCTGGATGTCAGCAGCGGTTCAAGGACGCAGCGTGAGGCAGGATGATGACAGATGACTAAAGACACACACAATACATGCACACACAAAAGTTGTCAACACAGGAAGCAGGACGGGGAAACAAAAAAAGCTTCCTTAAGATTTAAAAGCAGTGCAACAAAAATTCAACAAGTCATTTGAAGGAGTGGTGGAGAGCAGAACTGAGACATAGGAGCTGATGGATGAAGGGGGAGGAGCTTAGGATGGTGTGACCGCATCTCATTAACTCATGTGTACATCTATATGTTCTCATGGATGTACGGTGGTTTCAGTTTACCTCAGAGTTCAGGGTGTAGACTCCCTCGTTTGTATTGTGCAGGGTGACACCACCTCGGCAGGGGAAATGCATCCTGGGGCTGCAAAAACGGTCCGATAATCTACACCAGATCTTTTGGTATCACCTTCTGCTGGTAAGAACTGACAAGACTCATTGGGAGCTTGTCGTGCCAAAAAGTGATTGTCTGCCAGAATCTGATTTCTCCCCTGAAAATGGGTCTTTTTACCTGCCAAAAATTGATTGAAGGCCAAATACAGTTAATGAAAGGTTGTTTCTACCTAAATATGATTTGATCTCATTCTTGAGCTTCATAATATAAACACTAGAGCTCACAGGATTGCTTTTAAGTATTTTAAAGGACCATTACAACACAAAATAGGCATTTTCACCTGCCAAAAATTGATTGAAGGCCAAATACAGTTAAGGAAAAGATGTTTCTGCCTAAATATGACTTGATCTCATTCTTGAGCTTCATAATCTGACGATTTAGCGCTATCGCTCAACGGGCTGCTGTGTGCGCTCCCGTGGCCAGAAATCAGAAGAAATCAGATTCTGGCAGGCAATCACTTTTTGGCACAACACAGAGTGACACCACCTCGGCAGGGGAAATGCATCCTGGGGCTGCAAAAACGGTCAGATAATCTACACCAGATCTTTTGGTATCACCTTCTGCTGGTAAGAACTGACAAGACTTATTGGGAGCTTTGCAATAATTTAGAAATCATTTTCAGACTTACCTGGAGCTTCAGAGTCAGATTAATATCACGCAGCAATCGTTTCTAGATCATAACACCATGTTTTTGCAGAGGAAACAACAGCCAACTCCTCCACAAACCACTTTTCACCTTCTCCCCAGACAGCATTTGAAGGAGAGCAAGGGTTACTTCTACTGTTTAACTAAATACGTTATGTAATCGTGTAAAGTGACTTGCTTCTATGTGAATTTTTTTATAAAAAGTTAATGAACTGAAGAGCTTTGTTTGGTTTTAATAAGAAAACCCATTTTTCTTCAGTGATTGTGCCACTGTAAATGTAGACAACCGTCCTTGCTCTCCACTTTCAGTCTCCTTAGTACTATCACTATCAGTGTAACTGTCTTTATCTGTATTTATCAGATGATTTTCACTTGAGTTAATTTGCCACCGTTTTGACATCAGTTGTGCACCAATCAATAAATGTGGCTTGCTGTTGTGACCGGCGTTCTCCTGAAGCCAGTCTCTTGTTTTCTTCTGACTCTCAGAAGGGAGTCGCGTAGCTTTGGGCCAGCCATCAATTTTTCTCTCAAGTTGAAACACCTTACTGTGACATATCAATAAACCAGCATTGTGTGCCGCAGTATAACCGTCGCAGGCATTCTGTGCTCTCATGACTTTATTTTACCGTGATTTGTCGAATGAGTTTCTCTCCCGTCTGGAACACAACAACCTGCTGACCAAGCTGGAAAGGTCAGATTTAAGGCATTTATTGTGAAAGGGTTTATCAGTTAACACTTTAAAAATGGTTTGACTTGTGTCTTTTAGATCATTCTTTCAGAAATGTGACCACTTCTTTGGATTTGTAATATCAGATTAAGTTAATTTTCGTTTTAATTTAAGTTGTAGGATAGTTTTGGTTATTATTTATAATGTTTATAGAAATAAAGTACATATAATTTTTAAACAATCAAGTCGTGAAAGTACATTCATCAAACAAACCACCTGTTACCACCGACGACTTTTATTGGAATAATTTTGGATTATTTTGGTTTTGGAGCATAAAAGGCCGTGACCAGTAGTCGCCGGGTTGCCCCTGACTGACTTAGGGAGCTTTCAAACGGACCTGTGGCCCGTTTGTTTTGTTCCGATTCAGGGGCTAAATCGATACAGTTGTTTCGTTTTTCATTTGTGTTCACAAGGCAACCGTCTGTAGCGGTTCAAAGCTGTTAACAAATGCCATGCGTGAACTAACTGTTCTCTAATTGGTCAGAAATGAACGCGGAAGGATTTTCCTGTTCCGTACCCCAGGAAAAACAACAATGGTTATAAAGCCCGTTTCACATAGAGGGCGTAGGCCGGCTTTCCCATTCATGTGTATGTGCTACCGCGGTGCAAGAGCGGACCGCTCTGCCGCTGAGCTCGGCGGCGGGCGAAAGATCGCCTGCCGCGGCATTTGCACCGCGCCTGCCTGCCCGAATTGAACATTTTAAAATTTGCTGTGACGACATCTCGGCACGTCCAATAGGAGAGAAGGGAGAAAAGAAAGAAGGGAGAAGAGAGAAAGTTGTGTCCAATAGAGAGAAGTGGGGTGGAGGCTCTGCGCCGACTCTTCTCCTTGCGCCACAGTAGCACACATGAATGGAGTTGTGTCGGTTGCTGTGTCGATTATGTTCTCACTCCAAACGCACCGCTCCAGGTCTGGAATGGAATCTGTCCGAGACCACCTCTCCTAGGAGATCTCGGATCGCTTGTTTTGTGCCGCGATTGCTGTGTTCACATGTACCAAACGAACCGATCTTTAGGGGGAAACGCTCCGTTTTGGAACAACTGCTCCAAACGGGACAGGTGTGAAAGCACCCTCAGACTCGTGGTCATTAGCGTGTAGTCCAATTAGTCAACCTGAAAACATCCCGAAATGGTCCAAGGCATAGGTCGGTTTAGAGGACCTGCCCGCTCCCAGAGATAAAAATCAATCAACTAGAGACTAGAGACTAGACTATTGCTGCCGGCTAGCAGCCTTTCTAAACATTGATCCAAAACTGGAACCAGTCGAAACATCTCTTAGTAAAGTTAACAGCCCAAAAGAACAGATTTATTCACAGCTCAGTAGTGAAGTAGCTAACGTGACAGCTGGCTGTTTGATGCCATGGACTGTCAGTCAGAAAACCACGCCCCCTAATGATGCATACATTTGTGACTTTATATAATTTAACCAGGCTGTAAATATTGCTTTTATTTTAGCTTTGAATGTAGACATTTTAACATGGGCGTCAGGGGCTCACTTGGTCACTCTAGTGGCCATTCAAGGAACTGCACCTCAAAGGGGAAAACCGGATGATTCCCCTTTTTTAATATTAGTACAAATAAATAAAATCACTATATGCAGTATCATCCAAAAAAAGAGACGGACATGCTGCAGTTCTTCATTTTTTTTATTTATGTTGTTAAAATACATATGAAACAGTTACAATAAATTATATCCCAAATGTTTACTTTAAATAATTACAAAAGTTATCACAAACTGTACACATCATGACAGTAGTAGCAGTTGTTCTTGCTTGATACAGATTCAACCAATAGGCAAACGATTACGGTTTCAAGCTCTAGACTCCTACACATGGAATAACTTTATAAGGTAGAGCTGGCTTCACCGGCTTTCCTGTGCCAGTAATTGTTCACCACTATTACAGAACGTGTATAAATGTCACCCGACTACAAGTCTGAGCATTTTCAAAGTGTCACCAAACAATAGAAATACATTGTGATGTCTCTGTTTCAATGAGTTCACAACAACATCTTAGGTTTTACTCTTCATTATTTACAAAAACAATTCCATTGACGAGAACCACCGCATTTTCCAAGAAATACGGGGCGCTGTGCGAATGGTCCATGAAAACATAATGCACCAACAGTTTCTCACTATATTTTATTGAAAAGAGTAGAAACAAACTATTCGTTTTGTTGTTTTTTTGATTTCAGCAACACTTTAATTTCGGTTTATAAAAATATTCCTGATGTGGACAAAAACCCCAGATGGAAAGTGTCTCTACTAACTTGGTTATAGTATAAAGTATTTCGGGATTTCATTGTTTACTAGGTAATATCTTTAAATATCTTTAAAAAGAACAAACAATACCCTTTTTTAGGGTTAACTTGAGGGCTAAGTGAAATGTCCAATGTATTTTGGTAAAAACTGCTCCAGGGATTCGGTATAAGGTATTTCTTTTCAAACATATTTGTTCATAGGAGCCAGATTTGGAGCGAAACACTCAAATCCACCGTCTCTTTCCTTATATTGAACGGCTTTTGAGATCTGATCCAAACACGTGCCCTACGCACTTTCACAGCACAGCAAATACAGTACGATTTATAGTTTGGTGGAGACGGAGGCTCTGTCGGAAACCATCCCCTGCTCACTATCTGACCCAGCCCAGGGGTCTCCGATCGCTTTGCAGAGACGGGTACGTCGGGAACTTCGTAGCGAGTCCATCAGCTGATTTGGACATACGAGGTAATATTGTGGGCACTGTTCATTGCTGCCATACAGATGAAACTGTATCTTCTCAAATGAAATAAAAAGCACACTGATGTTGTCTGTGTTATATGTTGCTTTTTTGACTTCGCTGACTTTTTTCCCCAATTTTTGACATAAAATTGGTTTAAAAAAAAAAAGATTTATGATTTATGTCTCTTTTTTCAGTGTAGGGAAAAAGTCATGGAATGACATGACATAAATGTTTTCACTTTTATTTTGACAATCAATCACAAAAAGAGGCAGATAAACTTCGCTCAATTCAACTTCAGTGTGTAATTGTGAGGTTAGATATGTAAGTAATTTAACCAAACACGTATTTTGAATACAATAAACCAACCTCATCATGCTAGAGTTAAGTGAGTACATACTTGCACGTGTGGGTCATTTATTGCAGATTTTGGTCTTTCTTCCCTGCTAGAGCGCCATCCACAAGGCCATGTATGCTTGATTAGGGACCATCAGTTGTACGCCACTTTTCATGATGCCTTTTGAAATATGTGTTTTACATACAAATTCACAATTTTCTCTACGTATTCAGTGGACTGGCGGGGAGTTCGTTTCAGACACAAACAAGCTCTTATAATAACTGCTTGAAGTTAATTTTCTACTTTGATCTGGCTCTGTGATGTCACATCTTCGGTTTTGAGTTGCTAAGTGAAGTACATATTTATACAAAGTACCACGGTTGTTTTACGTGTACGGTTTTTAATTCGTCACTTCAATCATTTATTTATATCCTTTCAATTGCCCTTTTTATTTTTTTATTCAGCGTGGACCCAGAAATTTCCATAGGCGTAGGACAAGGGGGTCAACTAACGCTGAATGATCCTCATGTCCTCAGGCAGAAGTACTTTAAAAACATGATTCCTTTGCGGAAACTGCAGGAAACCCTCGGGAACACTTCTGAAAACCTTTACAAGACCATCCTCAAATGCAAATTAAAGCGGTACCATTCAAGGAAAAATAAATAAATGTATAAACCCCCATCTCCGGACCAGTTTATCTGGGACTGAGATCCATGGAAGTGGAAAACCATCCTGTGGTGATGAATTAAAATGTAAAGCCACTCCTCTGATTTAAAAGGCCAAATTTTAACCTCTACTTTGTCCCCACATTTTATGTACTGCACAACATCACTGTTGCAACACTGTCTCACAAAACGGACTGTCAAGTAATCCCAGGAGATGTTACAGATGATGAAATGTTGCTCTCTGTGGTGGTCATTCTGAGTAGCTGTTAGCCATGGCTCATCCCCAAGAGTTCATCCCCCATTATCCAGCCTGAGAAGGTCATGGCTACTGTCTACAGGGTTAAAACACTAATGGCGCTTTTACACTAGTACCTACTCAGCGCGACTCAACTCGCCACGGCCCCGTTTTACGCTTTTACACTACGGGTCGAGTGGGCGGAGGCGTGCCGAGTGTGGCGAGTGGCGAGGGTGTGGCGAGTCAAGTCGCGTAGTAGCTAGGTACCAGTAAAAAAGCGCCATAAGTTCTTCACACTACCCCAATGTAAAAACTACAAAATATCCCTTTAACACATGCCTAAGCTGTTTTTATCTCTGTTTTTGCAAGACATAGTCTATCATGTGCAAAATCAGCCATCGGTGCTTTGGATTTGTGCTTTGACTCTGCAGAGAACCACCTACAATAGAGAGGTGAGGTCAAACAGAGTGGGGGGTCCATTTAAAATACTTCAGGAGGAGATCCTTGTCACATACAGAGTGGAGTTTTAAAGCTAATTTGCATGCACTGCAAGGAATCAAGGATATGAGCCACAAATACCCCTTTTACACCAAGCTGGTTCCAGGGTTAGTGCTGGTGCTAGAGCCGGTTCGCGGTTGGTTCTAAGTAAGAACCGGTTGAGAACGGTTTGCTTTTACACAAGCTGGTGCTGGCCAGCAGCTGGCCAGAGAGCCACGTCATCACGTTACTGTATACGTCTGTGTATGTCACCATTTCCCGGTACAACTAGCGCCAAATTCTCTCCTCCACGGACCACTGCTGCTTCTGTTTTACATCCATTATTAAATAAATGGATGTAATAATAAAAGAGTCTGCTAACTTAACCGCCGTCTTCAACGCTCTGTTGTTTAAAAATGGCGCTCTTCTGTGTTTACTCTGCTTTGGTTGTTCAGTAACACCGCCCCCAGCCCTTGACGTAAGCACGTAGCCCCCGACGTAACGTGGTTCTTTCCTCCAGACCAGCAAAGAGTTGGTTCTTGTCTAGCACCAGTTTTGAGAGCCAGGAGCCGGTGCTTAGGCTGTGTAAAACCAAAGAACTGGTGCTAAGTCTGGCTCTAGCCCAGAACCAGCCCTGGAACCAGCTTGGTGTAAAAGGGGTAAAAGAGACTTTAGCAGAAGCTGAGCTCTAAGAAGTTAGCATGAGTTGACGGGAGACGCTGGTGGGAGCATCTACCGGCCAACTGTCCTGTGTTGTGTTGTGTGTCTGATACAGTAACCTTGGTGTTTCTCTGAATTGTTCTCTGGTTCAGTCATTTGTGACTGCATTACTCCCAGTGTTGCAGAGTTGCATGGGACAACAGTACGTTTACATGCACTAACAGAAAGTCGAATTGTTGCCTTAATCCGACCGATTTAGAATTTTATGCATCTTACCTGCAACATCATCAGCCTCAGTATCTACGAAATCTACAGAGCGGCTGCATCATTATCGTCCATATTTTGGCATGATGTTGTCCTCCTTCGCGCTTGTTTACTAATTGTACCGCAAGAACGCCAAACCCAAAAGCGTGTGGCGCCACCTAGCATTTTGGAGTTGAACGCACCTCCCTCAATAATCGATTGTCTTCTTGTGCATGTATACTTGGATTTCTCTGAAACTCCAGTTAAATCCTTAGAAAGATTGTTGCCAATAGCTGGATTTAGATGTGCATGTAACCGCACTCAGTGTTGCATTCTAGCAGGTGAAAATGTGGGCGGGGCCAGGTTAAAATATTTATACATCCTCTGATTGAGGGATTCAGAAAAAGATCATACCCACTTCATACACAAAACAGAGTTCTGATCGACATATATTGTCATCTTGAAGGATTTCTTTGTATTGTTTTGAGGGAAGTCGTTGCTTATTTAAGCAAGACGATGCCAAATAACATGAAAATTATACCACACCAAAGAAGTCTCTTTGCTACTTAAAGTGCCTCCAGTCCAGAGGAAAAACATTTGCTACATTATCAAACAAAAAGAAGGGACAATATTTTACGCAGCTGAAAAAATATCTTACTTTAAAACTCCACAATTTCCCAGTGTGCTGTTTAAAAGATGAAGTCATCAGACGGTGGTACATTTTGAAAAGTGTTGCTGATGTCAAAAATACAACAAGTGTGTATTTTAAACAATTAATTTTCTCAGTTTCAGCATTGGCTGTGTTAAGTTTGCTGTCTATCAAATATAGAATTGAAAGGATTCGCTCATCAATGCATTCAGTTTTCATTTCACTTTTGTTCAGTGACCCTTTTTTTATCAAACCGAGTTGTGTATATGTGCATTTATTTACACAAAGTTCAAAATTTCAAAACACTCAGACACACTCGTTACTCACATGTTCACTCAATAATTTCTTTTTAAAGTGGTGACAGACATGCTACAAGTAAAAATATCTCTTTTGCTTTTTAAGGACGGAGCGGGGGGGGGACTCATCAATTACTGCATGTGCAAGTAAGATAACAGTACATAGCCTTTCTCTATTTGCTATGTTGGTTTCCTTATTAGGTTATTACTCACATAAAAAGAAAAGCTGAGTTAATGTTGTATGTTAGATCCGCTGAATTTCATTATATTATATGGCTTAATGTAAACATGTACACAAAAATAATATTTGTCTGTGTGTGAGTAATACTTCTTGATGAACTATAAATCCCTGAATTTATAGATGTTGAGAACATGTTCAATGATGGGGTTTTTATCTCAGTGTTTATGGTAATATTTCATCAGTCTTTGTATAATTCTACTGGACATTAGTTTGTTGTTTGTATTTCTCAACCTCCTTAGTTAGCATTGGTATTCAGTCAAGCTGTCAATATTCAAAGCCACTCTATGGTGTTGTTATGACAAGAAAGCCACTAACAATATTGTGCTAATGAGTGGGGATGGTGCATCATCTCCTGTAATACCACTTTGTCCCACTAGAGGTGCTCTTTTTGTGTCTTTTTTTTCTATTATGCCGCCCCCAAATCGCCAGAAGTAGCATTTCTACGTAGTATGTCTTTAACGCTTTAACATTTTTATTTAAAATCCGATTCCAAATTTCAGATATCAATGTTAGTAATGGCATTAAAACCCCACAACAAATATCATAATTGATATTGTTTGAATGTAACACGAGGGACATTCAATGTTATAAGAATGACAGGAAAGTAAGTACATTTTTTTTCAAACCTTTTTTTTTTTTGTTTGAAATTATAAGCCGGAGGCTTTTTTGTGAGTACGAAAATAAATGTCATATTTGTGTTAGGTTCAGCCAGGCTCTTTGACTTTGAGTAATTTTAAAAAGACTATGTTGATATTCATTTGCTACATGTTTCTGCTGTTTTTAACGGCTAACATGAGAGCAGACCGATGACTAGACTATTTTCTTCATCCGTCACAGTTATAACTGACAGATGTTCTGGCTTTAACTCAGCGCTTGTTGATGCCCACTTACCTCTAGACTTCATCTGAAAGGTGGATGGTGACTTGTTGGCTTTATTTACTTGGAAATACTCTGACCAGCGTAGCCCTTTAATTTTGTGCCACAATGAAGTCTAATGGCAACATACTAAAGAGCTCTAGGGCCAAAAAGATCTTGATCACAATGTTTAAAAAGTTGCAAGTGATTCGTGAAGGACTGCTCAAAGTGAGGCCTACCATTCGTGTGGTCTGTGTAAATGTTTGGCAAATAAGACCCTCCGAGACGTTTGAAGTGAATGAGCGAGTGCTGTGCATAGCCAGCTCTGTAGAGCACTTGAAGAACTTGCATTCAAATGATTAAGTGACATTTCAGTATAAACACAGAAGAAGGAAATCAGAGACACAACATGCTCTTGAGATCAGAAGGCGACACAACTGGTCAGCGACTTTGAACAGACGTCTGGTTTCTTACAGCGGTGATGACATGACTCCACCTGCGATCGTCAGGGCGTCTTTGGAGGTTTGGGTGAAGGACACGAAACTTGACTCTCAAAGCTAGCAGCTCTTCCAGGCCACTGCAAGGTAAAATATCACATTACAAATGTTTAGTTTTGGTAACTTGGTAGTTAGTTCTCGGGTAATGAAGACGCACTGGGATCATAAACAAATACAGTTGGAAAGGGACAGTTTATTGTGTGAAGTACTCATGTAGAGTCAGAGTCTTCAAACGAAAAACTGACAAAACCAGTAAATCTGCTACATAACATATGGAATACAGTCATCATGAGATGGTTGTTTACCAATAACACCTTCAGTGTGTCAATAAACCAGTTCATTTTTTCTTAATTTGCTGATTTTGCACTGAATTTAATTCATTTTTTCAGTTTTTTGTTTAGTCTAAGTATGTAAAACACTTGGCCTGGTTTATCAATGATGCAAAACATCATGCTTTGCTTTACCCCTTAAAGGCCAGTCAATAAGATGCTTGAAATTTTTAATTTTCATTGGAGAACATTAAAAGACCTTTTAAAGGAGTTACTTTGTAACTGTAGTTACTTTTTTCCATATATACAATATGTATTTTTTTTTTTTAACCTAAAATGTATACACATTATATTAATAGTTAATTCATCCTTACATTTGACCGATACACATTACTTTTTCAGTATCTATAGACTTTGCTTCTTAGGGTTTTCTCTCTTTTTTTCATTTATTTAAGGTATTTAAAATAAATAAAAAAATCTTTTTAACTCAGCAGTGTATCAACTTTGTTGGAGCTGCATCATTTTTATCCCTTATTTTCACTTTCGACTAGTATTCTGGTCAGTGTCACGCTCAGGAGCTTTTATAAAATCTCTGAACATGTGGGCACTTTCGTCAAAGGTAAAAAAACAGAGACTGGAGCAAAAGGAAAGGGCGTTTGTGTACCTCTCCCAGAGCGTGCCAGTGTGTGATGGGCTTCCGCGGATAAGCCAACATCTCGTTCCAGTGATCTCGTCCGAGGCCCACAGCATCTGGGCCGGCTTGGCACACACCTATCACCTCGTTATGTCCAACCCTGTTATGAGTGAGACAAATGAGCACACAACCGCACTGACAGAGTCATGCTTCTGCTACAGCTGCAACTAAAGAAAAGGAATATAAAACCGACAAATTCTGTTTTTGGAAGAGATTATGGGTTTGTCACGATCATAACTCAGTAACTTAATAAAATAATTCTAATCAGTTATGATTATCTCTGTTAGTGAATCACAGACTTAAAGGTGCAGGTCAGTTTTGATTTACTTGACCAATAAACCTTTCTGGATATTTCCATTTTACTTCAGAGCTCTGTTGACTTCAGCTTTTGATGTAAAAAGTAGATTGAAATATTTTCATGAGAGTTTTGGTGTATTTTCATAATATATACAGTATGAGAAAAAAAAGGATCTGAGGTTAAATGTAAATACAACATTTTTTCTGTCCTGTTTATCAAAATTTGTTCTCTGCATCAATTTTAAATTAGTAGTGATACTAGTGATAGTTATGCAATAGAAAATAGTTTATAAACTGTTTAATGTGAGTGTATAACGTACCGATCGTAATCCATCACCATGATGGACAGACTGACTTGTTCCACGTTCTCTGGGGGAATGTCAAAGATGATGGCTTCGTTGTAGACGGGATTGAGCGTGCTTTTCTTGGTTGTTGTTTTTCGCTTCTTCAGCCTCCGTCCATCACACACCAGGTAAACCTTCACGTATGGATCTGGGAGACAGATTTTTTTGGTTTGGATTGAGGCAGCCAAAAAGCAAAGAGACAAATTCCCAAAGAGAGTTTTTCAGGATTTCTTGAAGTTGCCGTCAACCTTCAGGTGGGTCAAAATCCTTCAGCATTTTTAATTTGTTTGCAAAGACTCACAAAGACATTGCTGCCATCTCTGTCTTGCCCCATTTCTGTTTAAAATGATCTGCTTTCTGCTTCAGCTACGTCTAATTTAATTCAGCATGCTTTTGATGTCAGTCTTATCTGGGTTGGGTTACCTGAAGAGCCTGTGATGTCCATGGCTTTGAGGTTTCTGCATTTGATGACTGTTAGGGTCATTCTCCCCGCTGTGGGGAGGTAGCACAACGAGTACATGATCTCTCCCAAGTCAATACTCTCCTGGGCGAAAAGAAGAAACAACAAAACACTTTTAGCCCATTTAAAAAAAAGGACACATTTTGTGAACTAAAACATCAACACAAAAGAGCAACCATTAATCTTTCAATACAGGGTTGACGTTTAAATTGTACTTTCTTAATTTGTCAGACAATTTTCGGCTCTCTTAATAGTTTTAAAGAATGGTTTGGTTTTCAGTCATGCTATTGACAGTTTTAAACAGTTTTGATTCAAAAGGAAACCTCTCAGCAACGCCCACATGTTTTTCTTTGAAATGTGTGCTTACTTTGCTTTTGTCACAAATTGAGAAGTGTAGGTCTCAGGCAGGAGACGCTTGAGGGAGGAGTTTGCAAATCAAAAGGGTTTCAACACAAAAATAGTCATGGCAGGCAGGAAATTCATTAAAAAAAAACCCTCATAAACAAAACATAGGAGACAATTCTTGCAATCAGGAAAATGAACTGACAGGACAAAATCCAGGGTTGGACAAAAAATGAACTAGCACAGATCGGCGAAGATGAGAAGCACATGAGACAAACTCACGGGGGTTGATGAGACACAGGTGCAGACAATCGGGCACGATTGGCAAGACACATTAACTAGGCGTACGATGTAGACTGTAAATACAGTGGACGAAGTATCAGTCACATGACCCACAGGCTTCTGAAGAGCCTGTTTTGAAGCCTTTTCTTCCTCATACTGTGAGCCACGATGTTGCCCGGGTCGGAGACCGACGGGATCAGTATTCTAACCAAAGTTAGCTATTGCTATCAGCTCCTTCAACTGAACCCTGCTGAAATAGCTGCCGGCTAAAGTTTGCAATGCAATATCCCATCCCAGATGTTGTTTCATTGGCTAAGTCAAAAATGATTGCTGTGTTAAGCTGAATTTCCATAAACTGATGATTACTTTGGTAAGCTTCGTAGCATGTCGATTGGCTAGCCACTGGCTGAGTAAACTGTCAAAAAAAAGGCTATGCCTCATATAAGAAATTCATTTATTTCTAAACTTAGCACAAAAAATAAGAAAATGTGTTTATTTCTTCGTTGTAACAATGCTTCTCGGCAATAATTTGTATACTGTTGGAAAGCCTGTTTACTTCCCATTTAAATGGTGCCAAATTTGTAAGGAACATGCATCTGTGGGATGAGGAGCAGAGCTGAGTATATGGCAAATTTTCTCTGCCAATGCCAAAATGACAAATGCCAAACAACTTTGGCTTGTTTGATGGGTTGGATGAAGTTTGAAGAAACAACACATATTGGCAATTTAACATTTTATCCATTTAACAAACCATGTGGCATGTGGAAGAATTATAGCCACAACAGCCTGGCATCTCATTCTCATGCTGGTCTTACACTGCTGTGGGATGGCATCTCATTCTTCAACCAGTATTTTTCCAAGTCAGCCAACGTGGTTGTGTTGGTCACGCCTTTCCATCCTCTCCAATCCCAAATTGTGGAGCTAGTCTCTGATAAACCCGCTCTGTGGGGCCGCCCATTGTCATCTTGGTGGATAGAGTTTGGTCCCAGACTGTGGAGATATGGGAATGCCACTGGTTGCAGATTCTCATCTCGATATATTTCTGCCTCCAGATTGCCTCCAATGATGACAAGCATCATCCTTCCAGTGAGGAAGATGCCGCCCCACACCATCCTACAGCCTCCACCCGAAAATGCTACACTATCGGTGAAGCAATCGACATAGTGTTCTCCGTGTTTTCACTACACTGTGATCCTACGATCCAACTGCCGTAGGTAGAATCTAGGCTCATCGCTGAACATAACATGTTCATGATCCAGTGCACATGTTGCAGACACCAGCGCAAATGGGCCTGACGGTGAAGGGCAGTCAGGGCAGACCTCTCAGAGCAGCCTTAGGAGAAGGTTTGGCAAATTTTTCATGGTCGCAACGCACATGCTCAGTTCTGCTGCTCATACCACAAATGGATGCCAACAAATGTGGCTCCATTTAAAAGGGGGAGAAACAAGCTTTCCAATGGTATAAGATTTACTACCAAGGATCGTTGTTTCAACAAAGAAATAATCTACTAAACATAAATGTACTTACTATTTGTGCTACACTTATATATAACTTAATCTGATGTGGTACAAAAAAATGTACCTTCCTCAGTGTTGTCAGGGATGTGAAATCAAATGATTGAGACCAAAACGGTTGTTTGAACTAGGCTGTAAATATATTTTGGTCTAGATTTACGTATATTTTGACACTGGAATCAATAGAGATTGACGCGATTTTGCAGCCAGCCTCTAGTGGTCAATCGAGTAACTGGAACGAATCTGGGTTCCACATCAGCGTCAACCCCGAAGTTAGATGGCGCTTGGTCCAAGTTAACAACAATAACAACAAAAAACAGGACCATATCTTGCAATACCCTTTTTTCCGTATTAGAGGTTCACTTTGTCTTCCACCAGAGCCTGGTATCGGCATGTAGAATGGCTTTAAGATTAGTGAGGAAATATTACCATAGCTAGCATCCTAGGCTAACACCGATTATTTCAAACACTTTTGTACAATAAAATGCAGGACAAAGGGCTTAACAGTAAAAACAAACCGCAAACAGACCCCATCTTTCCCCGCCAACCCTACTCCCTATAAATGATAAAACATAATCAAACATTAAAGCTGCAAGCAGCGATGAACGGGCCCTCGCACTCACGGCCACCGCCCCCCAAAAGCATATCAAAAATGACACCACCCACGACTTCCTATGTCAAACCATTCAAAAGTTATAGCAGAAAAAAGGGACAACCAATCAGAAGAAGGGGCGGGGCTAATTCAGGCCAATGAAGGTTAAGGACTCCATACAGAATGTGATGACACCACCCACGACTCTCTATGTCAAACCATTCAAAAGTTATAGCAGAAAATCGGGACAACCAATCAGAAGAAGGGGCGGGGCTAATTTTCGCCAATTATGGTCAAGGACTCAATACCGAGTCCCATGATACCACCCACGACTCTTTATGTCAAACCTTTCAAAAGTTATGGCAGAGAAAAGTATTCTAGTGGGCGCTGTTGAGCCGTTAGGCCACGCCCATTAATGCAAACCATGAAAAATCTAATTTATCGCCAGGCCTGGCTTGCCCATAGGAAAAACAACACCAACCGCTGCTGAGTTTGTGTGCAGTTTCCCATTGAAACAATATCTCACACTACTGAGGTTAGATGAAAAACATTAATTAGATGAAGTTGGTAATTAAAGGAGCATGAGGCAGGATTGAGGCAGGATTTATGAAAAAAATGTGTATACGTTTTAAGTTTTCTAGTAATAATGTCAGATGAAGCGTTCCAAACCAAAAAGAATGAGCCCTCTAGCGTATCTGTCCTTTGCCTTGAACAGGCTGTGTGCTGCAAAATGTGCTGCAATTGTGCCCGGAATTTCCCGCGCTGCCCTGTGGATGTGACGTCACATGACGCTGCATGCACGTTCTCCCCGTTCTCCCGTGCCGGCTTCGCTGTTGGCTGCAGTACCCCCAACGGCCGTCGTGGTGAAGGGTGGCGCTAGAGAGTCTCATTTCTTAAAAGGAGCCTCAAGCTCCTTTAAAGATTACAATATTTAGATATCACTCATCACACCAGTAAACAGGAGAAACCACAATGGTCAATTCTCGCCAAATTGAGTAAATTCCAATTGTCCCTGAACGCACCAGTGGATGAAAGATGCAGTGGATGAAGAAATAATCATCAGTTTCCGAATTCCGACGGTGTATATTTTTATTTGCACCTTTTGCTATAAAAAAAAAAAAAAAAACAGTCGATGAAAAATGGATAGGAATAGGAAGCCAAGAGGACTTATAATATTACAAAGTTCACTCTCACTCTCAAATAAATAAATAAATAAATATATATAAATAAATACAACAACACACCCCTCTCCCCTTCAAATAAATTCAAATGAACAATCAAACTTGTTTCTTTATACAATTAATTAATTTATACATTTATCAATATTCCATACCATGTCTTTGTAAAAGAGCATAATACAAAGTCTTTCAGCATAAAAGTACGTATTTTTAATGTGTGACAGTGTCCTGTTTCATAACTAAATCTCTGCCAGCCTCTCCAAGATGGCCGTCGGTACCTTATCCAAGATGGCGGCCGCGCTGAACGTCAGCTCCAATGCCCCGCCCCCCGCGGGAGATGCGGGCGCATAACAAGCCCCCGCCTCCCCCCCCCCCACCACCCCCCACCCCCCACCCCACCCCTCCCTCCGTCCCCCGCGGGAGCACCCCTCCTTTCTCTACTCAACTCCTCTGGCTGTCACCCGCTGCAGGCAGTCAGTCAGAGTTAAGAATCCAGTGAATTTAACATAAATATTAATAGAAAATCAACGGTCCCACTCAGGCTTATGAAATTCACAAGATATTTTCTCATTATAGTAAACAACATATCTATGAAGTCGGATGTCAATTTTGACATTTTGTGACAAAGACATAGCTTTTTATGTTATTAGTTCATTTTTTTAATTTTTAGAGTGACGGAGTTCTCAGAAAATAATATGTTCCAGTGTATGATTTTTTAGTCCTGTTGTAAGCTATCTGAAACTGCCATTTAATTTTCCTTACACAAAATCTCTGATTTTTTATTAATATTTTACCAGAAATACAGAGTGACATAAAAATGCCAATTCCTTTCAAATTACGGCCACGATACGCGACACGGTCAACAAGGGACCTACTGCCAATCAAATGTGTCAATTGCTTTAAGATTGGATAAACCAAACAGCAACTAAAGCACATAATTTGATGAAAAATGTATACCTGACCAAAAGGTGGCGCTATGGAGTTCATCCAAGATTGTCATATCCACTTGTTCAGAATGGAAGCCCGATTAAATGTATTGAATTTGGGTTCATTCTGACCAATTATGTTTAAGTTACAACAACTTTTATGTTCATGGCGAGATCCCGAAATTTGACAACCTCTGACAGCGACGCCCTTTGACACAAACTTACAGTTTTCTCTGTCACTCATCGTCAATGCCTTACCTATTATCTCACCAACTTTGAGATCAAGAAACTGATCTCGTTTGGAGCACAGATGCAAACTAGAAGACATGACAATTCCTGGTGCCAACAGGTGGCGCTACAACCGATCCTGAATATTCCACCATAGATGTCTTCAGGCTCAACCTACAATCATGCACATACGTTTTCGACCACATCAAATCATGTATTGCTGAATTACAGCCAATTGATGTTTGATGGCGAAGCTTAAAAATGACCTCAAACTTCGCCGGATCACTACGGTCACGCCCTCTGGCAGAAACTTAAAAGCTTCGCAATTTAGCGTCGGCCATGTGTCTAGATTGTACAAACCAAGTTGTGAGCCAATTCGATAAAATCTCTAGGAGGAGTTCGTTAAAGTACGAGGTCTAGAAATGATCAGAATTCATGAAAAATGACATTTTCTGTTCAAAATGCCGGACTTCCTGTGTAACTTAGACCATGGGTCCAAAAGACTTTTTTGTAGCTCTTTGTCTAATATAATACTCACATAAAGGTCATTGCTGTAAGTCAAACCATATTGTGGGGCTCGTCAAAAAACATAAAATAGGTGGCGCTATAGAGCCCATTCTTGTGGACCCATGCCTGTCGCCCATAAAATACGTAATTTTACGCGACTCTGGAAGCGTGTGCAAAATTTGGTGAGTTTTCGAGCATTTTAAGGCCTCCAAAAAGGCAATTTATTTACGGCGAGAATAATAATAATAATAATAATAATTAAAGCTGCAAGCAGCGATGAACGGGCCCTCGCACTCACGGCCACCGCCCCCCATAAGCATATCAGAAATGACACCACCCACGACTTCCTATGTCAAACCATTCAAAAGTTATAGCAGAAAAAAGGGACAACCAATCAGAAGAAGGGGCGGGGCTAATTCAGGCCAATGAAGGTCAAGGACTCCATACAGAATCTGATGACACCACCCACGACTCTCTATGTCAAACCATTCAAAAGTTATAGCAGAAAATCGGGACAACCAATCAGAAGAAGGGGCGGGGCTAATTTTCGCCAATTATGGTCAAGGACTCAATACCGAGTCCCATGACACCACCCACGACTCTTTATGTCAAACCTTTCAAAAGTTATGGCAGAGAAAAGTATTCTAGTGGGCGCTGTTGAGCCGTTAGGCCACGCCCATTAATGCAAACCATGAAATATCAAATGTATCGACAGGCCTGGCTTTTCTTTAAGTTGCGACATGATACAGGTGTGTACCGATTTTCGTTCATGTACGTCAAACCGTATTATGGGGCTTGAGGCGCAAAGTTTTTTCTGTCTGAACCAATCAGATGAAGGGTGGGCGCGCTTTTTGCCGTCTAGCGTCGCCACGGTAACGCTTTTGAAAGAGAAAAGTAATGCGTGGTGTCGGAGGATGGAGACGCACGTTTTGATGTATAACACACCTGGGTGCACGTTACGGTTCGGGCCGTATTAATGACCAAAGAAATGGCATAAATTGCGCCAAAATTACACGATTAATTCAAAATGTTCAAAATGGCCGACTTCCTGTTCGGTTTCGGCCATGCCGCCAAGAGACTTTCCTTTAAGTTCCGACATGATACAGGTGTGTACCGATAAAGGAAGATAAAGGAAGCTCTGAAAACCTTAACAAACCATGGTTTACTATAGAACTTAGGAAATCCGCTTTAAAGAAAAACAAACTTTATAAAAGGCATTTACAAAGTCCTAGTCCTTTAAATTGTGCTACATACAAAAATTATAGGAATAAATACAACCACCTTATTAGAAATAAATAAATGATCTATGGATAATATTGAAAGAATCACTCAACAAGAAAAAAAATCATCTATTCCAGCCCAGTCTACATTTCAGGATGGTGCATAAGATAACAGAGCATACACAAATTGCTAATAAATTCAATGATTTCTTTATAAATGTGGTTCCACGTCTTGCAAAACATATTGAAAATGTTCATGGTTCTTCTTCTAACTATAAATGAAGGTTATCCCTCTTTAAAGGGGACCTATTATGAAAAACATAGGAACATACAATGACATAGTTATGCTGATTCTTTAATATTTGTCTTTAAATTTGTCTCAAATCTTAAAGCGACACTACGTAACTTTTCCACTTTCATATCATATTTCCAGAGTCATTGTGATGGAACATCAACTTCCAACAGGTTTAATTACACCTCTGTCATGGTCTGAGGGGTCTGTATCTCCTTCACTGGCACTATGTAACTTTGAGGAGCATGGTAGGAACCCTGCCACACTAAAAGACTACAAATCGTTACGACTTTGACTGCTTTACGGCATACGTCACTTCCCCCTCCTTCCCGATTCGCAGTCGAGACGAAAATGGGCGGGGCTTGGAGCGCAGAGCAGAGCTCCGCAGAAGCTCTTATGCTCTTATGCTGTGTTGTGGCTGCAGCAACTCCACACAACAGACGTGGGGAAAAGATCAATAATGGTTTAACTTTTCAACGGTTTCCTGCTCGGAGGCAGAACCACGCAGGCCAAGTATCTGATATAACAAAGTAAAAGAGTGAAAGAGTCGTCGGCTCGCTTTGGATCGCGGCTGTAACGTCCAAACACCTTCCACACAGCCTGATGTAAAGCCTGAATTATGGTTCTGCGTTAAATCGACGCAGACCTACTACGGGTACGTGGCGACGCGCAACGTACGGTGCGCGTCGCCGCGTACCTTACGCCGTAGGCTCTGCGTCGATTTAACGCAGAACCATAAATCAGCCTTAAACCACAAACAAACACTCACAGACCGGGGTCGGATCAAAACACGGGTTTTATTCCCCACTTCGCCAGCTAAACGCATTTGCTGGCCAGCTCTCTGCGGTGCAATTAACCCCAATCTTCAGATAAAACTAGTTTGTTGAGGAAAAAATATTAACTCTATATGTTGCTGCAGAGGAAAAAAATAATCTCACGAGGAAAACAAAAATATTGCTCAAGCCTCGGAGCCTCTTCACCATAATATAGCAGTCAAAAAAAAAAGAAAAGAGAAGTGAGAGGGATACAAAACATGTACTGTATGTTGTACTATTATACAAATTTATTGAAACACATGGCTCTTCAGAAGGGATTTCATATGGATCCAGACCGTTAATAATCATTATTTTCTCCATATACTGCTCCCTGGCTTCCTTGTTTAAGGTATCCCGGTAAATTCCAGTTCCTTTTCAGCAGTTTAACATCTTTTTTTTTGCGTTCAGTCTGTTCACTTGGTGAAACAGAAAAGCATCCCGTCTTCTATCAAAACAAATGCAGCGACGGGACAGGAGTTTTCCGGCAGTACGCGCTGGTGCTCATGGGAAACGTAGTGTTCTTTCTGGTAAAACACTACCGCTTTTGTCCAAAAGATGCCGCCAAACTCAGAAAAGCTGAAAGTTACGTTGTGCTGCTTTAACTGTCTGCTGTTTCTCATCATTTGGGCCGACCACCCGTCATGTGGGGTAACCAACGAATGGCAATTATGTAACAAATTCAAAATTTAATGTCTATCAGTTTTGGTTCAAATATAAATCATTGGTATAGTATGCATAAATGGCTTTATGAGGGTGACACTTCCATTATAGATAAAATGTATTTCAAAATGGTTTTCAAAAAGTAAAGGACATACTATCTTTCTTGAAAAGTTAATTTAATTACTGATACTTATTAAAATATAAATTTTGTTAAGGAAATCTATTAATTTTGAGATAAATAACTCAAAGGCCTTATACATCATTGAGCCACAACTGTGATTCAGGCTTAAAGCTCCCCTGCTACACGTCATTCAGGCAGCCAATCAGCACAGAGCCTCATTAACATAGCCCCCCCTCCCCTCAGAATCCCTCATAGAGAAGGTTAGAAATGGTAAAAATAAAGACATGGCCCAGAGGCTGAATTTCTCATTTATGTAGAAAAAACATTCAAAAGCTTGTTTTTAAGACATTCAATACCTGTTTAAAATATACATTAAATGCCATAATAGGTCACCTTTAAATAATGTTTAAGCAAATGAGGCAATTCTCGCCAAATACAGTAAATTCCAGTTGTCCCTGAACGCACCAGGAGGATAATCGGTCAAATTTAGAATTCCGACCGGTCCCTGAATGCACCTCCTCCGCGGCGCTGCGCGGTCCCGACAAGATCTCGGCTGAAAGCCGATAATAATATAATACAATTGCAAAGCTGCTGTGAAATAAGGTGTAATACATGCACTGTAATTATTTTCTGTATAAAAATTGAATTTAAAAAGACGGATTTGACTCAAAATCAGTGTGGTTTTATTTAAGTGGTCTCTGTGTCGGTAGAGATATGAAAAAAGCGAGCTGCATGTCGGCAGTTTTACTGGGGGGATGATTTGGACCGTTTTTATTTCAGGGGGGGATGCCATCCCCCCCTCATCCCCCCCTCATCCCCCCTCAACTCCAGTACTGATTAATAAAGTGTCTTATAAATCAATAATTTTAAAATCTCAATCCTTATTTTCATTTAAAGGCCAGGGCTTATAGGCTACATATTTACACTGTGTAGCCTGAAAATGAACTGCAACTTACGTGCGGACGCATCTTTGCTGATATTTGGCCGTGTCTTCCTCCAGCGCCTTTTTTTTCTCTCTCCCTCTCGGTGCCGCCTTTTCTCTTTTTCTTTTTTACCCGGCTGGGTGTGCATTATTTGCCTCTGGACTCGTCTCCCGGTCCACTCGCGCACACGCACACGCACACGCGGCGACGGCGCGCTGTCTGTTCGGTGATACTGTTGGGGCGGGTGTTAATTTGAAACAAACCAACTATCTTGCCCAACTCACAAGCTACTGGCCTGAGTGGCCTCTGATTGGCCTGGCCTGACTCTCTAACTTAGAAAAAAAGTCAAATAGCCGGCGCTGCGGCGCACCAGCCGCCTGTGTAAAAAAAAAAAAAAAAAAAAAAAAAAAGAGAGAGACGCAGGCGGCATCCTAGACCGGCGCATCGGGAATACTCCCGGTTCTCCCTAAGGCCAGTCCGGGCCTGGTTAGAGTATTAGTTGCCGCAAAACTAACGGCGTCTCAACACTGATGCACAGGGAGATGCGCGCGCATAAGCGCCCCGCCCCCCCGTCCCCCTGCGCGAGCCGCGCGGGAGCGCGCCCCCTCCCCTTTCTCTTCCCCAACTCAGAGCTGCAAGTTTGCGCGTTCACGTGTGTGACAGTCTGAGACAGGGTGGCAATGATTCATTCGACATAAATATTCATTTAAAATCACGTATTTGAAGGACTTTATTGAAATTCACACAATATTTTCACATTACAGTAAACAACATATCTATGAAGTCGGATGTCAATTTTGACATTTTGTGACAAAGACATAGCTTTTTATGTTATTAGTTAATTTTTTTAATTTTTACAGTGACGGAGTTCTTCAAAAACTATATGTTCCAGTGTATGATTTTTTAGTCCTGTTGTAAGCTATCTGAAACTGCCATTTAATTTTCCTTACACAAAATCTCAGATTTTTAATTAATATTTTACCAGAAATGCACAGTGACATAAAAATGCCAATTCCTTTCAAATTACGGCCACGATACGCGACACGGTCAACAAGGGACCTACTGACAATCATATGTGTCGATTGGATTAAGATTGGATGAACGAAACAGCCATTACAGCACATAATTTGATGAAAAATGTATACCTGACCAAAAGGTGGCGCTATGGAGTTCATCCAAGATTGTCATATCCTCTTGTTCAGAATGGAAGCCTGATTACATGAATTGATTTTGGGTTGATTCTGACCAATTATGTTTAAGTTACAACAACTTTTATGTTCATGGCGAGACACAGAAATTTGACAACCTCTGACAGCGACGCCCTTTGATAAGAACTTACAGTTTTCTCTGTCAGTCATCGTCAATGTCTTACCTATTATCTGACCAAATTTGAGATCAATAAACTGATCTCGCTTGGAGCACAGATGCATACTACAAGACATGACAATTCCTGGTGCCAACAGGTGGCGCTACAACCGATCCTGAATATTCCACCATAGATGTCTTCAGGCTCAACCTACAATCATGCACATACGTTTTCAACCACATCAAATCATGTATTGCTGAATTACAGCCAATTGATGTTTGATGGCGAGGCTTAAAAATGACCTCAAACTTCGGTGGATCACTACGGTCAAGCCCTCTGGCAGAAACTTAAAAGCTTCGCAATTTAGCGTCGGCCATGTGTCTAGATTGTACAAACCAAGTTGTGAGCCAATCTGATAAAATCTCTAGGAGGAGTTCGTTAAAGTACGAGGCCTGGAAATGACCATAATTCATGAAAAATGACATTTTCTGTTCAAAATGACGGACTTCCTGTGTAACTTAGAGCATGGGTCCAAGAGACTTTTTTGTAGAGCTTTGTCTGATATAATAGACACATAAAGGACATTGCTGTAAGTCAAACCATATTATGGGGCTCTTCAAAAACATAAAATAGGTGGCGCTATAGAGCCTAATCCTTTTTGACCCATGCCTGTCGCCCATAAAATACGTAATTTTACGCGACTCTGGAAGCGTGTGCAAAATTTGGTGAGTTTCTGAGCATTTTAAGGCCTCCAAAAAGGCAATTTATTTACGGCGAGAATAATAATAATAATAATAATAATAATAATAATTAAAGCTGCAAGCAGCGATGAACGGGCCCTCGCACTCACGGCCACCGCCCCCCATAAGCATATCAGAAATGACACCACCCACGACTTCCTATGTCAAACCATTGAAAAGTTATAGCAGAAAAAAGGGACAACCAATCAGAAGAAGGGGCGGGGCTAATTCTGGCCAATGAAGGTCAAGGACTCCATACAGAATCTGATGACACCACCCACGACTCTCTATGTCAAAACATTCAAATGTTATAGCAGGAAATAGGTACAACCAATCAGAAGAAGGGGCGGGGCTAATCTTCGCCAATTATGGTCAAGGACTCAATACCGAGTCCCATGACACCACCCACGACTCTTTATGTCAAACCTTTCAAAAGTTATGGCAAAGAAAAGTATTCTAGTGGGCGCTGTTGAGCCGTTAGGCCACGCCCATTAATGCAAACCATGAAATATCAAATGTATCGACAGGCCTGGCTTTTCTTTAAGTTGCGACATGATACAGGTGTGTACCGATTTTTGTTCATGTACGTCAAACCGTATTATGGGGCTTGAGGCACAAAGTTTTTTCTGTCTGAACCAATCAGATGAACGGTGGGCGCGCTTTTTGCCGTCTAGCGTCGCCACGGTAATGCTTTTGAAAGAGAAAAGTAATGCGTGGTGTCGGAGGATGGAGACGCACGTTTTGATGTATAACACACCTGGGTGCACGTTACGGTTCGGGCCGTATTAATGACCGAAGAAATGGCATAAATTGCGCCAAAATTACACGATTAATTCAAAATGTTCAAAATGGCTGACTTCCTGTTCGGTTTCGGCCATGGCGCCAAGAGACTTTCCTTTAAGTTGCGACATGATACAGGTGTGTACCGATTTTCGTGCATGTACGTCAAACCGTATTGTGGGACTTGAGGCACGAAGTTTTATCTGTATGGACCAATCAGATGAACTGGGGGCGCGCTTTTTGGCGTCTATCATCGCCACGGTAACGCTTTTGACTGAGAAAAGTTATGCACGTTATTGCAGGATGGAGACGCACATTTTGATGTATAACACACCTGGGTGCACGTTACGGTTCGGGCGAAGAAGCGGCTGAAGGGATGGCATAAATTGCGCCAAAATTACATGATTAATTCAAACTGGCCGACTTCCTGTTGGGTTTCGGCCATGGCGCCAGGAGACTTTTTTTTTAAGTTGTGCTATGATACAGGTGTGTACCGATAAAGGACGATAAAGGAAGCTCTGAAAACCTTAACAAACCATGGTTTACTATAGAACTTAGGAAATCTGCTTTAAAGAAAAACAAGCTTCATAAAAGGCATTTACAAAGTCCTAGTCCTTTAAATTGTGCTACATACAAAAATTATAGGAATAAATACAACCACCTTATTAGAAATAAATAAATGATCTATGGATAATATTGAAAGAATCACTCAACAAGAAAAAAAATCATCTATTCCAGCCCAGTCTACATTTCAGGATGGCGCATAAGATAACAGAGCATACACAAATTGCTAATAAATTCCATGATTTCTTTATAAATGTGGTTCCACGTCTTGCAAAAAATATTGAAAATGTTCATGGTTCTCCTTCTAACTATAAATGAAGGTTATCCCTCTTTAAAGAAGACCTATTATGAAAAACATAGGAACATACAATGACATAGTTATGCTGATTCTTTAATATTTGTCTTTAAATTTGTCTCAAATCAAACTGTCTGCTGTTTCTCATCATTTGGGCCGACCACCCGTCATGTGGGGTAACCAACGAATCGCAATTTTGTACCAAATTCAAAATTTAATGTCTATCAGTTTTGGTATAATATAAATCTAAAATAAATATAAATCATTGGTATAGTATGCATAAATGGCTTTATGAGGGTGACACTTCCATTATAGATAAAATGTATTTCAAAATGGTTTTCAAAAAGTAAAGGACATATGAGTCTATCTTTCTTGAAAAGTTAATTTAATTACTGATACTTATTAAAATATAAATTTTGTTAAGGAAATCTATTAATTTTGAGATAAATAACTCAAAGGCCTAATACATTATTGACACACAACTGTGATTCAGGCTTAAAGCTCCCCTGCTACACGTCATTCAGGCAGCCAATCAGCACAGAGCCTCATTAACATAGCCCCCCCTCCCCTCAGAATCCCTCATAGAGAAGGTTAGAATCGGTAAAAATAAAGACATGGCCCAGAGGCTGAATTTCTCATTTATGTAGAAAAAACATTCAAAAGCTTGTTCTTAAGACATTCAATGCCTGTTTAAAATATACATTAAATGCCATAATAGGTCACCTTTAAATAATTTTTAAGCAAATGAAGCAATTCTCGCCAAATACAGTAAATTCCAGTTGTCCCTGAACGCACCAGTAGGATAATCTGTAATTTTAGAATTCCGACCGGTCCCTGAATGCACCTCCTCCGCGGCGCTGCGCGGTGCCGACCAGATCTCGGCTGAAAGGCGATAATAATATAATAAAATTGCAAAGCTGCTGTGCAATAAGGTGTAATACATGCACTGTAATTATTTTCTGTATAAAAATTGAATGTAAAAAGACGGGTTTGACTCAAAATCAGTGTGGTTTTATTTAAGTGGTCTCTGTCTCGGTACAGATGAACAAAGCGAGCTGCGCATGTCTGTAAGCAGACATGCGCCGCCGAAATACATCGGTGAAAACTATTCCACAGGATTATTACACCATAGATGTCTTAAGACTACTCTACAATTATGCACACAACAAAAAATACTTACAGATTCGGGACCATGGAGTCGGGCTCGTGAAAACACGAGGATTCATGTCGTGTGAGTGACGTCACCACGCAACAACGTCCCCCCGCTCCCCCCGCTCCCCCCCTCCTCCCTCGGCCTCCGCTCCGCTGCAGGCTGCAGGAGCTGGCCGGCACACAGAGCCAGTTTGCTTTAAATCCAATGGATTTAAATAAATATTGATTAAAAATCCCGCGTTGTACGCACAAAATATATTTTCACATCACAGTAAACAATATTTTTACGAAGTTTACGAAGTTAATTGGACATGGCATGACAAAGATATGATTTAATTGTATATGAATACATTTTTGGAAAAAGAGAGTTACAAAGTTCTTCAAAAGCGATATGTACCAGCGTATGATTTTTTAATCCTGTTGTAAGCTATCTGAAACTGCCATTTTATTGTCTTAAGACCAAGCCTATGATTTTAAATTATTATTTTACCAAAAAATTCAGAGTGACGTAAAATGGCAGTTCCCTTCAAGTTATGACCACGATACTCAACACAGTTAATAAGGACGCTTATGACAATAATATGTGTCGATTTCATTGTGATTGGGTGAATGAAACAGCAATGACAGCACATAATTTGATGAAAAATGTATACCTGACCAAAAGGTGGCGCTATGGAGTTCATCCAAGATTGTCATATCCACAATGGAAGCCTGATTACATGTATTGATTTTGGATTAATTCTGACCAATTATGTTTAAGTTACAACAACTTTTATGTTCATGGCAAGACACCGAAATTTTACTACCTCTAACGACCACGCCCTTCGATAAGAACTTACAGTTTTCTCTGTCAGTCATCGTCAATGTCTTACCTATTATCTCACCAACTTTGAGATCATTAATCTCATCTCGCTTGGAGCACAGATGCATACTAGAAGACATGACAATTCCTGGTGCCAACAGGTGGCGCTACAACCGATCCTGAATATTCCACCACATATGTCTTCAGGCTCAGCCTACAATCATGCACATACGTTTTCGGCCACATAAAATAATGTATTGCTGAATTACAGCCAATTGATGTTTCATGGCGAGGCTTAAAAATGACCTCAAACTTCGCCGAATGACTACGGTCAAGCCCTCTGGTGAAAACTTAAAAGCTTCGCAATTTAGCGTCGGCCATGTGTCTAGATTGTACAAACCAAGTTGTGAGCCAATTCGATAAAATCTCTAGGAGGAGTTCGTTAAAGTACGAGGCCTAGAAATGATCAGAATTCATGAAAAATGACATTTTCTGTTCAAAATGCCGGACTTCCTGTGTAACTTAGACCATGGGTCCAAGAGACTTTTTTGTAGCCCTTTGTCTAATATAATACACACATAAAGGTCATTGCTGTAAGTCAAACCATATTGTGGGGCTCGTCAAAAAACATAAAATAGGTGGCGCTATAGAGCCCATTCTTGTGGACCCATGCCTGTCGCCCATAAAATACGTAATTTTACGCGACTCTGGAAGCATGTGCAAAATTTGGTGAGTTTTTGAGCATTTTAAGGCCTCCAAAAAGGCAATTTATTTACGGCGAGAATAATAATAATAATAATAATAATAATAAACATCACAGATACAATAGGGTCCTCGCACTTTCAGTGCTCGGGCCCTAATAAACATCACAGATACAATAGGGTCCTCGCACTTTCAGTGCTCGGGCCCTAATAACAAGAAATAATTAAAGCTGCAAAATTTGGTGACTTTTGGGGCACGTTTAGGGGGGCAGAAAATCCCTCATTTCGTCAGAAAAATTAAAATAAAAATGAGGAAAAAAAAAAATTCCTACAGATACAATAGGCCCTCCGCACTGTCAGTGCTCGGGCCCTAACAACATGGAAAACATGGCTGGCTACAGAAGGACCAGTGAGGGAACATTATCACAATATCACAGAGAGCCGTCTGCATCGGGAGGCGGCTGCTACACCCGGGGGCCAGGGAGGCACAACCCCTCTCTAGGCGGACAGAGTGCCAAACACCACTGCTGTAGGACGGAAGTTTGGACTCTGCCATCACTCTGGGAAGAGCGGACGTGGTGCCATCACTATAGCAACCAGAGTCAACAGCCCTCCCAAAGCAGAGGACTTCCACTGAGGAAGGACATTAGTTAAAAGCCAGAATAAAAAAGGTGTAAAATTGTGAAGTGATATAGTTTACGCCTAGCCACTAAAAACTTGCAAAATAATACAAGACTACCTGTCTAACTTGATTTGATTTTATTCTTTGTAGTTGCTGTATTTACATTAGGAAACAAATCTCCAGCAATATAAATCTCTCATTTCCCAGTACATTACAACTCTACTGTAACATCTACCTCGTCTGGCCCGTCTTACCCATTTAATTTGCCAACAGTCTCTCCGGTGAAATCCGTCTGGTATCCCTCCAATTTATAGCTATTTCCACTCTTTCTGAATCAATGATGACAGGGTGGGGGAACCAGACAAAAACACCTTTAAAGGCAGGGTAAGTGATTTCTGAATGGACCCAAACACTCACTGGCTGCAGCATATTTTGCCCTGTATTGGGGGGCAGCCTGACTCCATTCTGTTTTCAAAGAATTGTCTGTCTCTAATTGTGTCAATAGTGTATAAAAGTAGCTAAAGCTACCCTCAAATCTAACACAGAGGATGGAAAATGACTGAAAAGACTGTGACATCTGAGGGTTTAAAAAGAAGATATTTGTGGGGTGAATTTTGCAGCAATTCAGAGGAAAAAACACGATTTGATATTAAAAAGGAATCCTCAATAACTGTCCTTCTGTGCTTCAGCTAATATCACTTATCACTTTAAACCAAATGCCAATACCCATAGAGAGAAAGTCCAATATTGTATGTTTTTTGTTGTTGCTAGATTAGTATGAAGTGTCTCTAAAACAATGTTTATCACATCACTACATTCATTACTGAGTCAGAGAAGACTGTTGTAAGTGTTAATATGGGAGTAAATGCGTACGGGGCTAAATTGCCAATTCTTGTTTGAAAAGAGCTCTTATGAGGATACCCCATCTGCGGCACTTTACAGCTACAAATACTGTTTGTTTAGCTACATGAGAATCCTGGTGGCAATTGCATATGGTGCATCTGTTTATGGGTAATTTTCTTTCTGTAGCTATATTTATGTGAGCAGAATGCCCAGCAGTTTCTGAAAAGCGTGCGTGGGTGTTTTGCTGATTAAATGCTTTTCCCAAAACGCTTGAATTATGCAGTCTGTTCCACCTGCCACTTATGTGAAGCAGTGCTGATGAATTTGAGCTCTCAAACGTGAATCAATGCAGTATTTTCTCACAAGACCTTTACGAAAACTGCATCAAATCCCATTCAGGGCTTTGTTCCCAACACAAACTGCAAGTAAGGCTGCTGCAACGTTTCCTTCACTCGAACAATATCTGAGGAAATCGTTGTGAAAAACTCACCGTGGTTGCTGCGTGAATGTCCTTCCAGACTACCGCCTCCCTCGAAAGGTCAGAGAGTTCAAAGAGGTTGTCCACCACCACCTCGCCAATCATATCGTGGCTAGTGAATCGGTCGAAGTCGTAGACGCTGAAGTGCAGCTTGCGATTGCAAATCTCATCGTATGCCACGGGAAAGCAGAAGGTCTCGTCAAACGTGGGGTTCAGATTCTTGCGGTGGACACGTGTCTGGAACTTCTTCTTCCTCTCGGGTAGCAGGTAGATCTTCACATACGGGTCAGAGGTGCCTGTGAAGTCTTTGGCGGGCAAGTCCATGGCTTTGAGGATCTTCACCACCAACGCCTGCTCCTCGTAGTCGTACTGCAGAGAGAAGCTGAGCTTCCCGCACGTCTCGACGGGCTCTTTGGCCTCGTCCTCTGAGTCCACAGATTTCTGCTTGTAGAGTTCGGGTTTTATTCTTCCGATGCTCACTGTGGAGGACTGGCGGAGAGGCACGGTGTCCATGTTGAAGTCCACGCTGCTGACATTCATCTGACGGGGCAGGTGGCGCCGGAATGAATTGTGCCTGTTGAAAAGGTTAGAGGACATGTGGTAAATATCTTTATGTACGAGTGGCTTTGTTATGTCCAGCAACAGTCTGTTGACAGGGGGGGGGGGATCATGACTAAGGTTTATAATGGCTGGAGCTCCCACTTTGGGACAATTTCTTCTATTACTGATGACCCCCGAAGAGCAGAGATATCAATGTTCCTAACGTGCCGAGACAAATATTGTTCCTTTTATCTGTGTAAAGCCTTTATCACTAAATCAAAGCCCAAAGAACCCTCTGGTATATGTACTGATGGACTGAAAATGGATTTAATCTCACGAGCCGTGCCGGGAAATATCCACTGATGAGTGAGTCTGATAAATCGATTTATGTCTTTGTTGGTTTTTGCTTTGAGAACATCTTGTTTGATTATTTCAGCTCCTATACCTGCTACAGGTACCTGAGTGCAACAAATTTCCATCAGGGTGGCATCTTCTAACAAAATTGTATTTGAATCGGCAATCTTGTAACCTAGCAACTGGTCCATCTTCTTTACTGAGAATAAGGCAATCACAGCAGTGAAACAAATATTATGGCACAGGAACCACCTCATCCAGCTTTTCCAGGAGGACACCAAGGAGCTCCAAAACCCAGCTGTGAAATATAATCTCTCCCGCATGTCCTCGAATCTGCTTTGAGGCCGTTTCCCTAGTTGGCCACCCGTGAAACACCCTGCCCTATGGCCCTGTGGCCCCTCTCACTGTGGAGTTCATAGTGGCTCTAGTCCGTGTTTCTCCTGGAAACCTCAGCTTCACACACTATCTCTAAGAAACAGTCCTGCCGCCCTGCTGACAAAACTCATTTCAGCCTCTTACATTTGCTTCTTGCACAGCTTACGCTCACAGGTGAAGGCAGGAACATGTCTTTCTCTCTTCACCACAGCAGACCACTACAGAGTCCACACAACCGCAGACGCCACAAATATCTGTCTGTCAATCTTTATTCCCCTACCCATGAGCACGCTGCGATACTTATACTCCACCACATGGGTTTGGCATCCCGTGGGCTCACCACCTTCAGGATCAAGGCTATCAAATATGGACCAAGCAGATGAAGGGGGGGGGGGGGGGGGGCGCTTTTTGGCGTCTATCATCGCCATGGTAACGCTTTTGACTGAGAAAAGTAATGCCCATTGTCGCATGATCAAGAGGAACATTTTGATGTATAACACACCTGGGTGCACGTTACGGTTTGGGCGAAGAAACGGCCGAAGGAATGGCATAAATTTTGCCAAAATTACACGATTAATTGGCCGACTTCCTGTTCGTTTCGGCCATGGCGCCAAGCGACTTTTCTTTAAGTTGCGACATGATACAGGTGTGTACCGATTTCCATGCATGTACGTCAAACTGTATTGTAGGGCTTGAGGCACAAAGTTTTCCGGGGGGCGCTTTTGAGCCATTAAGCCACGCCCATTAATGCAAACCATTAAATATCAAATTTTTCGCCAGGCCTGGGCCGCTCGGTGGTGCAGTGGGTTAAGCAGCGGCTCATATACTGAGGCTACAGTCCTCCTGCAGCGGTCGCAGGTTCGAATCCCGGCCTGCGCACCTTTGCTGCATGTCATCCCCGATCTCTCTCTCTACCCCCTTCATATCTGCAACTTGAATAAAGGGCCACTAGAGCCCAAAAAAATCTTTAAAATTTTTTTTTTCGCCAGGCCTGGCTTGCGTGCAAAATTTGGTGACTTTTGGGGCACGTTTAGAGGGGCAAAAAGGCCCTCATTTCGTCGGAAACATAAAAAACTGAAAAAAAAGGAGAAGAAAAGAGAAATTCCTACAGATACAATAGGGCCTTCGCACTGTCAGTGCTCGGGCCCTAACTATGTATCTGAACTGTGAGATGATCAGCACCAACGACTTGCTGCACTTGTTTCTGATTGTTTGGTCAGGTTTTATGCGTCTTTGGATTTGAGCAACAACAATCAAAGGAGAGGACACATCGGACCCTGTCCTCGCCCCCAGAATCCCAAAACACAAAATGAGGAGTGGGTGTGAGCTGAGCAGCTGTAGGCAGAGCGGGTCGAGCACACACTCATCACAGCCCCGTGCTCACGGGATCACAGGGTGGAGGAACGCTCATCGTGCTTCTCTGCTATCAAACACTAATCTCAGCACTGGGATACAGAAATGATCCTTCTGCAAACAACGATACCGTGACCACAGTATGTTTTACTTTTGTGGCTTTTTCTTTCATTTCTGTAACATTTTAAATATGACGCATAAAGGAAAAAAATATCGACTACCAACTCAAAAACGCTGGGGGAAAAAAAACTAACCAAACAATCCTGTGAGTTTGTTTAAAGCTATCTAAGTCTGAAAATGTGTCATATACTTTGCGGTTCAGATGTTCAGGTTAATGTTGGGTCAACAAACCAGAACAGAGCAGAATGATTCAGCCCCCCCATCCTTATCTACGCCTATAATCTCCACCCACAACTTCGAAATATGCTGCATTCACCGTACCTCCAAAGTGAAAAGTACGATTATCTTTTTGCTTTTTGTGCTCTGCCAGTAATATCATACTCTCATCGGCTGTTACAATAAAGGTCTCTGTTTTCCACATCAGTGAGGAAGTTTGACTCATTGGGAGTTTTAACACCGTGTCGGTATGTCGGCATATTGGAAAATATGGGAAAATGAATCACTTGGGCCTCATATAAACCAGATGGATCCATAAACCAGGACCACCATGGAAACAGGACTTTGGGACCTATATGTGCAGCTTTTAATCCTCATAAAGTTCTCTTTTCCCATTTTGTATTGAAAGTATAATCAGTACACAGCACTGGCTAACACCATTTAAAAACACAACATTGGAAGCATTGGTGAAGGTATAATTAAGTATATTAGCCTAAAAGATTGGAGTGATATTGAAGCCCAGGGCTTACGGTGTCAATATATGACAGAGGATTTACAACATCATTTTTAGTGCAGTGTTTTTCCAGTTCATGGTATTTCAAGGCGTGACTCTTGAAGAGATGGTAATTATGTTATCTATACTTTATATGCATTTGAACAAAGCTGAAGGATGGCTCTCAAAAGAGGCAGACCAAGTGGAAGTAGGAGGTGGAGTGAATTGGAGTTGCTCTCTGCACCTCCTAAAACTGTGACTATAAATAGAGATGTAAAAGACTTGGTTTCAGGGGAAACAGTTGTGTTGCATCTCTGTGGTTTTTGATTGAAGCCTGTCAAAGACATAAAACCTCAGGAAAACAAGTCAACTTGTGAAATAAGGATAAACTGTGCTTTGAACCAAGCCGGCTCTGAGGACTCCTTGATGGTTCTGGGGATTGATCAAGTCATACAAAATTACATTCTTTATTCTAATTTTTTTTACTTGCTATAATTTGCATGCAGATTGGAAGGCTGAAGAAATGTAACAGCAAGCCAGTAGTTAATAAATCCTTGTAGTCGTTGTAATTCCTCCATTGCATACAGACTCATTACATCATGGGCTTCATTTCTCTGTTTTGGTTTAGTGTTTAGAAACTAACTTTAAGCACTTTTGTTTCAATGACTTTATGTGACAAAAGAAGGAAAAGAGCAGGACTAACAGATCCCAGGGGGGTCCCGTGGGGTCGGCTTGGGCCAGGTCAGGCGAGCCCTACTGGCATAGGGCTGCGAGTCACGGGCTGAGTGACTGCTGGCCCCAGTGGACGTCCGCCTGGAAGGATCCTGAAATGATCTGCCATCGCTCCTGGCTCTTTCAGACAATCCACGCACCAGAGATGTGGAACGTCTTAATTCAAAATGTTTCAAATGTTGTTGTTTTTCTTGGCGAGCAGCTTCGAAGAGGATTCTTTTCACAATGAGGTTGTCTTTTTCCTTGACAGAAGGATGTTTATCACTGAGGTGAAGTAGAAGTGTAAAAAGACATAATAGATCCTGGTGGAGAAGAACGTTTTTGGTCACATGGAAGCAGTTGAAACCACATAAATAATTTCAAAAGCCATATATTTATTTGTTTTTTATTTTTGTTATAGACTGTTCATTTGCTAAAAACAACAATTAAATCTGTTTTTTGATATTTCACTAACTGAAGAAATTATCAGTAATGAAAATACTCTTTGTTTAATTGGTAATAATGCCTCATAAAAATAATATGACGATCATCATTTTGTTCAACCATTAGTCGCTAATGATGTTCTCTTCTGTGTTGCAACTTTACTTTATCCATAAGAAGTTGGTTATTTCTTTGGGAGAGGGGAAACTGTTGCAAAAGTGCCAAAGTGGGAGGGATAATTAGCAAAGTAGGCGTTCTTATCTTTAACTTGGCCTTTCAGCCTCACTGGTGGGTGCATAATTCACCAAGACATCGACAGCAATATAATTTAATTAACGAGTCTAAGGACAGGCCAAAGCAAGTGCCAATAACAGCTTCCTCAAAGAAAGTGATCGCAGCTGCCTGGTGCGTGTCACGCCAGCGTAACCAACCCTTCCACCATGACAGCTCGCACCCGGCAGCGAGACTAATTATGGACGTTGTAGTTTAAACACAGTACTGGAAAACAAAGAGAAGGGAGCGCTGGTTGTAAATAACTGGGGTTTCTTCCCGCCGTTACCATAGCAGCTTGACTCGCACGAACAAGTGATTGTGGGGTTCAAACTGCAGCGGGGAGACGTGGCACTTACCCAGACACAGACATTGTTTTATGTGCAACAGCATTTCAAGGTCAAGCGGCCAGACACTGATGATTTACGTGACACGTGCCAAACCTCGAGGACAGCGGCCGCGCTGTCAAGAGCTGTCAGGATATTTCCTGCACTGTGGGGAGCATCCGCTCTGTGTTTCTCGCTGCAGCAAGGGGGTCTAAGACAAACTAAACTGGGATTTAACACGCTGCTATCTGTGGGTTTTCACTGTGTGTGCAGACGGGGAGGGGGCTGGGAAGGAACATTGGCTGGAGCGAAGGGTACCTGGAGGAGGAGGTTGGCTCGGTGGTCTGCCGTTGGATTTTCGTGGGCGGTTGGGTGATCTTCTCCCTCAGGGCCGTCTGCACCTCCGCGGGGATGTCTGGCGACGTCTGGCTGATCTTCATGGCGGCCTCCAGGAGCTTCACGGAGCTCCGTCCGTTCACCTTCACCTCGGGCGGAAACTTCTTCTTTTCCACCTCCGCCACTTTGCACTCGCTGACCGGAGGGGAGCCGGGCTGAGGCGCCTCGAAACCCACGTGGAGGCCATTTTCGGAGTGGGCCGACAGAGCCTTGCTCCTCCAAATGGGCCAACACAGCTTCCAAAAGACAAAGAGAGAGACTACCAACAGGGCAAGGCCACAGAAACCCACGACCACAGCAAGGAGACTAATAGAGATGTCTACAGTTAACCCATCGAGGAGGACACGGGAAAGATGAGACGAGCAGGTGGGGGGTGAGGGGTGGGGGGGACAAAACATGACAGACAAACATGCAGGGGAGAAGGAGAAAAAAGGAGAGAAAGCAAGCTGTAAGAAAGAGGGGGCAGCATATGCACCAGTTTGATAAGCAGGAGAATATAAAGTCAAAGAAAATCACAGTTAAAGACACAGCTTTGAAGAAAAAGTCACACAAAGAGGAAATTAACAAATGTTGCTTTCCATCTTCAGCTGAAATCCTATTTTAGCTCACACATGCAGTTTATAGACACAGGTTTATCAGTCTGGCACTGAAAATACCCCGATTACAAAGTGGGAAATGAAGGAAAAAAAGAAAAGGGGGATTTAAACGCTCCAGCTAGACGCTGCTCTCCCTGTGTTTCACCTGTTGCTACTTCATGGCTGAGGACGGAGCTGCTGCAGGATGCGTAAAGGCTGATTTATGGTTCCGCGTTACACCAACGCAGAGCCTACGCCGTAGGGTACGCGGCGACGCGCACCGTATGTTGTGCGTCGCCGCGTACCCTACGCCGTAAGCTCTGCGTCGATTTAACACAGAACCATAATTCAGGCGTAACAGGTAGATCAAGGCTCTCGGGAAAATGACAAGTGATGCAGTAAAGTTAATGCCAGTAAGAGTTTTAGCATTTTCCAAGTAGTTTCAACATGCAACAAAAAAACTGCGTCGGAAATTACGGGAACAAATACATTTTAGGCAAGAAAAAAAAAAAAAAGAATAAGCTGTGTTTCATTTACCTCCGTGTCCTTTACCTTGTATGTTGCTCTCCAGCGGGAATATATCCGCACATTTCTCCCGGTCCACATGTCCCGCTAGACAAAGTTCCGTAACGATCTGGAGAGCCCTTTGGCACAAGGTGATGCTGTCCTCCGTGCGGACGCTCATGTCTCTGCTGTTAAGCCATTGCGCGCCGGAGGATCCGGGGGGGCGTCGGTTCATCTGGGCAGCTTTTACGCACTGCTGCTGCGCAGCAGAGCGGCCGGTCCGCGCGCTGCGTCCTCATCCATGTCCGACTGTCACTGGCACAGTCCACACCACAGTTCCCGCTGCGGGAACAACGCTCGGGACCGATCCCTCCCAGCTGCCCAATGGCGAAGCGCCCCTGCTCCCGTTGGCTGGGGTTTGGTAACGGGATTACTTTTTCTAGTAATAACTGGAGTGCTCCCCCCCGTGAGCGACAGGCGACCTGTCTGTCCGCGTCCCCGCCTCCCGTCTGCTGCCGTCTCAGCTCCAGTTCCAGTTCTCCCAGTCACCATAGTCCATGGAGACCAGATACCAGTACCACTCAAGGTGACCGACTTATAAGTTTTTTAAAAGATCCATGTCTGTAGATTATATTTTGGTATGATAACCCTTCCTACGACGGAGTATTAGGGCCAAACTAAGGAAAAAAAAGAAGGAAATTTCGAAAATAAAGTCATAATAATATGAGAATAAAGTCGTAATATTAAATAGGCCTATATTATAAATATATAAATATAACTTCACAAGATGCTCAATATTCAACATTTTAACACACTCTTCCTGTTAGAGTTCTCATAAGTTAACACTTTATTCTTGTAATATTACGACTTTATTCTTGTAATATTACGACTTTATTCTCGTAATATTACGACTTTATTCTCGTAATATTACGACTTTATTCTCGTAATATTACGACTTTATTCTCGTAATATGACGACTTTATTCTCGTAATATGACGACTTTATTCTCGTAATATGACGACTTTATTCTCGTAATATGACGACTTTATTCTCGTAATATGACGACTTTATTCTCATATTACTTTATTCTCGTAATGTTACGACTTTATTCTCGTAATATTACGACTTTATTCTATTACGACTTTATTCTTGCAACATTATGACTTTATTCTCGTAATTTCCTTTTTTTCTTTGTCTAAGTTTGGCCCTAATACTCCGTCGTACCTTCCTGAGTGGCAGCTGTATCATAGTTATCAGCTCATGAAGTTACCCACCCCCTTCAGAAAATTACATTTTAGATGCTTGTTTATAAAACTAAGCTGGTTCCTTATGTCATTGTGGTGTCCTTTATGTCCTGTATTTGCATGATAAAGACCAGTTTGTGACATCAGCCTAGTGGCGGTTATAGTTTCATAGGAGCCTAATGATGCTCTTCTAGTTTAAGGCTCACAATGACCGGTAACAACAATATAGTAGGGGTATATTATACATTTCCTGAATCCTTATGGTCCTGTGAGTATTCCAGTTTTTATATTTTCTGTCTCTGTTGTTCCTAGATGACACAGGGCTAAAAGATAGTATATCATTTAGGCTAAAATTGTGTAAAAAAAATTGTTTATAGTTTAAAGAGCTGCAGTGACCTCTATGTTGGTCAGAAAGATTCACATCTTAGCTTGAATGAATGCTTAAAAGGTCCCTTTTAAAATTATACTAAAGACAATATTGTGAAACATTGACAGATATCCTGTAGATGAGTCTAAACCAGGATATTCACCAGCTAAAATGTAATTTTCTGAAGGTGCTAGGTGACTTCATGAGCTGATAACTATGATACAGCTTAAGGGTTATCATACCAAAATATCATCTACAGACATGGATCTTTTCAAAAATCATAAGTAAGTTTTGTCACCTTGAGTGGTAGTGACCAGTGAGATTTTGGGCTCTGGCCCATGGACTAACCAGTTTTTATTTTTATTTTTACCCAGTGACCCTGAAAACAGACCATCTCAGAGGTGGATGGAGAGATCTGTGTTCATCACGCCCATCTGTGCAACAGGCAGGACCACATTTCAGGGCAGACAATGAACACCATGTTCAAAACAGACTGAGTTCATGCGGTTGCAAAGATGTGCTTGATTATGCTGCAGGCTTTAACAGGTGTTTGTCAAACACAAAAGAGGAATGAGGACTTCACTGTATGTGCATATGTGAACAAAGCATCCACATTATGAGCGTATGACTCAAACTATGTCTCAATACGGATTTATTTCTCATTATACTTCATCTTCATAATCATTTTGCAAGGAATACTTTGTGGACTTCAAGAGGTAGTGACCATTCATTCATGTCGCAAACACTTTAATCTAAAGCACCTTGGAACAAGAGAAAATGTGGAATTCAGCTTCTCACCCAAGGACAGTTTAACATTATAATGCATTCTATTTGTAAGGCACTCTTCATCCAAGAATCTCAGAGTGCCACAGAGCCAGTACATAGTTGAAACTAACAATAATAAGTCATACAACTCAACTCAAAACACCTTCCTGAATAAAAAGGTTTTTAGGCGAGTCTTAAAAGAGTCCAGTGTCTGTGCCGCCCTTAGATGGTCAGGGAGACTGTTCCATAAGCGGGCGCTACTCAACAAAAGGCCCGGTTGCCCCTGGTGCTGAGCTTGGTGTTGGGGACCCGGAGGAGCGAGCAGTTTGTAGCGGTTTGGAGAGTAATGAGTTCTTGTAGGTACAGAGGTGCATCTGTTAGGAAATGAGGTTGGAGTCAGGAGTTCCAAAAAAGCAGTGATTTATTGTACCTAAACAAAAGCGCTGCTTAGCAAGATGGCAAAAACCCAGAACAAGAATCAAAAAGTACAAACCCTGACATGGAAACACGGAGGGAGGAAACAGTACGGACCAGCAGGGAGCAAGGGAAAGACAAGACCAGGGCTGTGTCCGAAATCCCATACTTCCACCCTAATGAGTAGCAAAAACAGTGTGAGATTTTTTAGTGTGTCCGAAACATTAGTACGTACTCAATAGTAGGCGCTATCGATACTCATTCTGGAGAAATTTATTGTATGGATTGATGGACACTAGCTAAGAAGAAATTTCCCACAATGCAATGCAGCGATTGTTTGGTTGCTAAGTGCTGCGCAGATACGTATATGTCATAAGTATAATAATATTATTATATAATATTAATGTTATAATATGTGTATATAATAATATTATATAATGTCATCTTGTTTCGGCCAGGATAAACGGGAAAGAGCGGAGCGCTGCTGCTACTGCTGCTGTGACAGGAGTTGTTACCATGGTAACAACTCCCCCTCCCAACGGCAGGAAGTGCCGTGTGGCTCTGAGTAGTACGCCCGAATTAATGCATACTACTGATATTTACCCAAAAGTTTGCCGAACTAAAGTATTTAGTACTTTTTGAGTATATACTGTTTAGTATGGCATTTCGGACGCACCGCAGATATACACAAGGGTTAACGAGACACAGGTGCAGACAATCGGGGCCGATGGGAAACAGGAAAGTCAAACCAGAACTCAAACACAAAGACACGGGTTTCAGAATAAAACAGGAAACTACCAAAACCTTAACAGCATGTCCATTTATGCATTTATGGGGGGGAGTAGGACTTTTTATTCAATCCGTGTTAACACCAGACACCTGCGACTTTCTTTACTAAAAACCCAATAAAACTTTGTATTGAGTCAGTAGCAGTTCAGCAGCTGTTATGAACTTCCAAAACCGCATCTGTGTCCTTGTTAAGTCATGGCATTTTAACACCATCAAAACTGTAAATGAGGCATATCAAATAACAGCATTATGAGTCATTATCATGCGCTGATGTTGCTGAAAGCGTTCAGAAGTCCTGCGGGCTTTCAAAAGGAGAAAACATGGCAACACATGAAATAACTTATTTATAGTTATTTCCACGGCAGGAGCTTTATGCTCATCCAGTGTATTTTAGGGTGTTTGTTTTCACTATCTGATAATTCATGGCAGTGAGGGAGAGAAAGTGGAGATTGCACTGGAAAGGAGTGAAGGATAAGAGAGTTTGAGCTACAGGTGTGTCAGATTGTTTGAACCACAGTGGTGTAAATGTCCTGTAAGGATGACATCAGTAAAAGCTAATTTTTTACAATCCAAGCGGAGCCGCTGAGTGACTAAAAAGACCAATGATGTTCCCATGCATGTGAGATGATATTGTAGAAATAGTGGAAACTTAGTCAGCTTTTGATGTTAGACAGTACAGGATTTATGGAACCTACATTCAGCAGTGATGCAGCATGATTGTGACTCTGTGGGTAGTTATCAGACCACAGTGGTGCTCTGTTACACACACGCATGCAGGCACAAAGTCTTTGAAGCCTTTGAGAGTGTGTAGCTGTCAGGGAGGCTCCCCGGTAATCAGTCTTCTCAGGTCGTAGCTGGAACTGCTCATTTATCTATCATTCGTTGATATCCACTTATCTGGGCTCGGGTCACCGGTGCAGCAGCCGAGGTCGAGAGGCCGCCTCCTCGCCCAACTCGTCCAGCTCTCCTGGGAGAACACCGAGGTGTTTCCAGGTCATCCCTGCACATATTTATTGACCTATAGTTTCTGCCAGAGGACAGCAGATCAAACGAGTGGTGAGATAACTGGGTTGAGTCTTTGATGATGTTTCAAGCTCTTGTCAAGGACGTGTGGTGTGGAAATGTCTTCCACTCCTGGCAGCTGGCAACCAGTAATTTTCTCTGCTGCCTTCACACACTCTGCGGTGCTTTTTTTGTCCACTGCTGGACAGCTCACCATACTGAGATGCAGGAGGTGTAGGCGGACTCGTCCTCCAGCCAGCCGTAGTTCGCCAAGCCTCAGCCTGGCAAGGTGGCTCTGGCAGCAAAGCCGACCGCAGGAGTGATGGGACTGCAACCACCACGCCGACCCATCCAGGTTGGTCTTAGAATGGTGTCAGGAGTGAAGGCGGCTCAGTTAAGCTGGGCATACACTGTGCAATATTTTAAATCGTTTGAGACTGCAACATCTCACACTGCACGACTAGATCGCTGAGTTCAAAAGTTCACAGCCCACGATTTATGGTCTCACACTGTACGACCCGTCTGCTCACAATATACGATCATAATCCTCACGTCGGACTTCTGAGTACTGGAACTCGAGGCCGGTTTTGGGGCAGGGGTGGCCTGTGTCCACCCAAACGTGCGTCCTGCCCACCCAATCAAAGGTTATGGGGATCCTTTACTTTTTTATATATATAAAAAAAATCCCAAAATATCTGTACCGTTTCTGATTGGGTGGGCACTGCGCATCATTTTTAGACACAACAATGAACGCTTACTGCAACAGATAAGAGAAGTGTTCAGAACAGCGCACAGAGCGCACACTAAAGGCTGATTTATGGTTCTGCGTTACACCAACGCAGAGCCTACGGCATAGGTTACGCGGCGTCGCGCCCCGTACGGTGCGGGTCGCCGCGTACCCTACGCCGTATGCGTATGGTTGGGCAGACGTGGGAAATGCAGTCTTTTTTTTTCTGCTATTAAAACATGATTTGTAATGTGAATTTGCAACACTTTAAACTACAAATAATAGTTTTTGACGTGACATCAGAGATTGCGCATGCTCTCTGCGAAAGGATGAGGCAAATCGGGTCGTAGCACGACCAGGATTTCAAACACGTTTGATTTTCTTGCGAGCACACGATTTGTGATCAGGAGCTCGTTGTGAGGTGTTAATCTCTCGTCGTTACCCCACGTATACTGCACGAAGCACGACCAACGATTGGGTCGAAATCTGAACGATCCAAAAAAATAGTCGCACGACTGGAAAATCGGCTCAAAACGAGCCGCTAATCGCACAGTGTATGCCCGGCTTTAGCGGCTCAGCTGGGGGCAGCGGAGGCCACCAGCTGCCTGGTTTCTTTCAAGCAAATACAGTCGCAGCCAGAGCATGTCTGTCATGGCCCAGGCTTTCTGATAGGTTTTGGTTTTCTTTACTTGAGTTTTTTCCTGATTTATCTGGTTTAGTCTATTTTTTTTATTTAATTGACTCACTTGCTGTTTTATTTTGAAAGTCTGTTTCTTTTGATGTGTTGAGCTCTTGTTTAACTTCCCTCATTCGAATCTCCTCTGATTGTTCCCACCGGTGTCTAGCCTGCAACCGTGAGCATCTATTAGGTGGATTTCCATGACACTTTTTCACATAACAAAAGCGAAACTCTGTATTTGCATCAAAGGAACGTCTGCGGGGATCTGGTTTTTCTATTTATATGCATAACTCTCCTAGCTCTCTCTCGGATCTCCGTAACTCCTTATCTCCTCATGCGAGACTCCCTTTCATAAAAGCATTCGAAGGTTTTTGCAATTTTCGATGGTTTTTTATTCATTCTGTGTTTCCATTGTAGGTTTTTCTCTGCAATATTTAGGTTTCAGGTTTAAAATTCAATGTTTCAATGTTTTTTCAATATTTAGGTTTTGCACAGTTCTAGTGGTGATAGAAACACGACTATTGTCTTGTTTTTTCCCCAACTACCTCATCTGTTTACCATTCTTTTATGTTTCCACGGTCCTGTTGCCTGGGTCGGTTTCCCTTCCGGTCTTTCTACCTTGGCAGTGCTCCGTTTTTTGAAATGAAGGACTTTTGTTGAACTCCTGCGTCTGGACCTCTTTCCTCATCTGGGTCCTCCACACAGCATCGTATGATTCTGTCCCAAGTCGGAGCTTCTGCTTCTGGCTGTGTGCACTTGAAATCCTCTGATGGGGTCTTGATCAGAATCGAGAATTCAAGAATGTTGTTTTTCCAACTTAATAATTGATGGTTTATCTATGAAGTCGGAGCTGATGGGAAAATGTCCTCTGTGGTGGCGATGTGTGGGCTCTGACGTTGTGGTGTATGCGTCTCCTCCAATAACAGAAAGACGAAGCGTCTCCAAGGCTCGTTGTCCTCAGCTAAATCTACTAAATATGAACTGCAAAGTACACAAGTCCAACTTTCGCATACATGGTATTGGGAAATGGTGTCAAACACATTTCTGGAAGAGTGCATGATTACTGATTGGGGCTGATCATTACTTGTCTCATAAAAATCCCTATTTCTTTGAAATTAAGTGGTTGGGTGCCTAAGGACATTACTATTACCAAGAGAAGCAGCTCCCATCATTCACGCCACAGGGTCACTTGCTGGTGACCCCGCCCTTGAAGTTTTCGCTCATTTGTATTCAGCAAACCCGAGCACCCCTCAAGCCTTTTTTCCTTATTACGAGTTCTTCTTTAGATAATTTTCATAATTTTCTCCCCACTGTCCATGTAAGCCTTGTTTTTTTTTTTTTTTTACTCTTTTTTTTTTTTATTCAGGCAACAAAAAAGACGTCATTAGCGTGCATACATAATCCATTTTTCCCAGTACTTGTCACATTTCTGCAGTTCAAGTCTCAATCCAAAAGTGAGTCTCTCCATACAATAAATACCATCCACAATATTAAGCCACTGTTCTTTTGTTGGAGGGTCATCCTGCAACCAAGTACGAGTTATCACTTTCCTGCTGCTTGCCAGAAGTATCTTCAACAAATGACTATCTTCGAAAGGGACAATTTCTGGCATCTTTCCTATATTGTGATGAATGAGCAATCTAACTCCACTCCCAACATTTCAGACACCACAGTTGCCACCTTCTGCCAATATGGCTGTATCTTTGGACAAGCCCAAAAAATATGGTAATTTTTTTTTCATAGAGGTTCTGCATTGCCTCCAACAAAATCCCCGTCTCTGAGTGTGTGTTTGTAGTGCTGTTATTCTGGGGGTGATGAAGTATCTCACACTGTTCTACCAGTCGAACTCTCTCAGGGCTCTTGAGTTTGCAGTCGTCGCCTGTATCTCACTCACATATCCCTATCCAGTCTTCCTCTGATATTTGTGCTCCTGACTCTTCCTCCCGTTTTTGTTTGATATATACTGTAGAATGGTTTTGGGCCATTTGTAAGCCACATGTAAGCCTTAGTTTGAAACTCAATATCCTATTTCTTGCACAGCAAAGACAAACACTTCACATATTTATCGGCAGAGGTGTCGGTCTGACACCAGTCACAGTCTGTTTTCTCCTCCAAGGTTCCTCCGCCCCTTCTAGTGCACACTCATAACAGGTGAAAGTAGGTTACCACCCAAAGTCAAGCCTATTTTTAAAAACTTTTAGTGATTCTTGTCTCCAAGCTCTAGCACAACCTGATGTCAGCGCTGCTAGAGTCAGCTCACCTTCAGTGAAGCAATGCCAAAGAGAGAGAGCGAGAGAGAAGAAGATTCTGAAAAATGTTCAAGAAAGCAGCAGGACAACATTTTCCTTAACTCAACTCAAGGTCACCTTAATGAACTGTTATGATCGAGCCATCACCGCTGCTCAGCCGAAGACCTTTCTTACTATTCAAAACTATCTTTAATTTCTCTCTAACCATCAATGAGACTATTGGATCATAATTTGGAGTGCTGCACTCAGCGTTGTTTGGCCGAGAAGCCACAACCAGATGTTTGGCAGACCATCAGGCGCAGAAATGAACCGGCAGAAAAACAAACATTCAGTCAGCTTCGAGGAAACAATAAAACAGCAGGTGGCAAATATGAAGCATGCACAGCTGTGAAAACGAAAAATAAGGTTGTGCATATGAAGTCAATAAAGTATTTACACGCTCACAAGTTTTGATGGCTGGCAGATCTGGCATATAAAATGCAACACAATGTCAACACAATGCCAAAGAGGAAAGACATCAGCAATGTTATCTTGGTGCCAATCAATCTGGGAAGGCTTACGACACCATTTCCAAACTACTTGCTTCATTTGTTCTATTCCAAGAAAGATTATCGACAAGTAAAAGATGATTGTAATGTGTGTATAATGTTTCTGTATAGTCATCTTAACAGTTTTAATGGGGCACAAATGGGGACACGCAACATGATCAGGATCCCAAACATAACAATAAATCTCTAATGGTTGAAAAAGAAGGGACTCAAGATGTTCAATCATCTAAATCCAAACTTTAATCCAGATTAAAATGCTGAAAGAGGGGCCTTGAAGTTAGGGTAAGTCATTTCTGTAGATAACTGAGCAAAACATCATCAAAACACAAGGTGTTTTGAGAATAGACCTTGTTAATTTCCCTTAACAAAGAACTGGTGTTTAACGTGCATTGGGAAGTGTAAATGCAAGGGTTGTCATGGCCTCCTCGGTTCCTGAAGCAGAGTTGAGGGGAGGGAAAAGGAGTCACCGAGTGGTACTATGTAACTTGATGGCGCCGCTGTCTGTTTGGTTGGCCTCGTCGGAAGCGCTGGGTGTAGGAGACGTCCATGGCCTTTCCCAAATCGTGTAGCACAAATCCAGTCCAGCCTTCCACTCCGACCGCACAAACTTCTCTCTAACGATCCTCGGTATAATAATGACTAGAGTTTCCTTTCTTGCAAAGCCGCGGCCTGTCGTCTTAGTAACTGGCTGCATATTACGGCTCCTGTGATATGCTGATTCATGCCGTCCTCGGCTTTGAGAATGACGAGCTCTCATCTTGTTATCAATAAATCCCTCCGACTCGACACTCAACACCCGGCCTGGTGTCAGTTAATGCAGAAAGGACAGCCGTTACTTGATGTAATACCTCATTAAGATCTGAAATCTTTCTCGATATGTCATGATATATGAAACCTCGTTTTTTACACAGGAACCATTATGAGTCTTCCAGGCAGTGCAGCGCTGCTACGGCATGTAAATGGTGCTCTTTGGAAGCTTCCTGTGGCATTTGGCTGACTAGAATCCTTACAAAGCATCGTAACGACCCCTTGTCAATTATTTCATGCATTCGGTACAACTGATGCTTCTCAGGCTCTCAGAAATTCTTTTCCCCCCAAAGCCATTTATTCCAAAGCACAATTCTTCTGACGAGGGACATAAAACCAAAGGGCCCCGTCTCCTTGACAACATTTTCAGTTTAGTGTCAGTGAGATTGCTTTTGTCGCTGCTGTTTGTGTGAAGCAGCGTCTGCGTCTGTGTCTGCCAGCTACACTAGAAAAACCAACAACACTTAAAAAAAACACTTCACCAGCAGTCGCTTGTTATTGATGGGAGGGAGTGCTGGATGATGACGTGTTATAATGTGTGATTATATTAATATTAACTCGTAAACACGAACGTAATCACTGCCCAAATCATTTTTTTTGTCTGTTTCTCTGCAGGTTTTCTTATTAAAGAGTCCAAATACAAAGAAAGGAGAGAAAATAAGGACTCATAGGAAGGAGAAGTTTAGGTTTTTTAAATAATAATTTCCTGCTCTTGACTTGGTCAAAACAATCATTTGGACAAATTAAGAGTTAATTCTCTGTTAATTCTCCATAGTTGGAGTTAAGTCATCACGTCTAAATATTTTACTATGACAGGTCATTTTTCTCTCCTCTGAACACCCTATGACTGAAATTTATGTTTTATAATTGGCATCTTGTACTTGTTTTTGTTTTTCTTCACAGTATTTTCTCACAGGAAATCTGCAGTGTAATCTCTCAGACAAAACGTCGCTGCTGCAGTCTGAAATGCCCCTTTTCTTACTTTACTTCATGACATCACCATGGAAAACATTTGCATAATCTGTGCAAACCACATACTTTGTTATACCCCCCAAAAAGACAGACATACCAGAGATATGTCACGCCTCAGCTGCAGGGGATTATGGGGATGAGAGCTGCAGGGAAGCAGACACTTAAATGCTGAGTCATTCCAACACTTGATACATATCAAATAACCAGAATAAACAGCATTCACAAACTTGAAATGATCTTAGCGGTTCTTGGACGTTTCTGTATGTATGACTTCCTGGTCCTGTTCTTGTTCGGTCACGGGGGGGTGCTGAGTGAGGGTTGGTGGGACTGGACACGTATGTGTATATATTTGTATGTATGTGGAAACGCATGCATGAACAGAAACAAGTACATGTGTATATATACAGTATATATATGCTTTAATGTGTGTAGAAATATCTCTGAGTACGAATGTTTGTAACTGAATAAGTTTGTACACGGGTGTATATGAATTCACATTGTAAATAATGTATGCTGTTACGTATAGATGAAAAAGGGGCTCAGGGTAAATAACTAGTGATAAATACTCGGGTATACCGCAATTTATAAAATTCTTACTATTAATTTGTGCAACTTTAAACTAAACTACTACGTTTTTTCTTTTCTTTCATATTTAATAACGAAGGTCCAACTGAAAATTAAAGCTGCAAGCAGCAATGAACGGGCCCTCGCACTCACGGCCACCGCCCCCCATAAGCATATCAGAAATGACACCACCCACGACTTCCTATGTCAAACCATTGAAAAGCTATAGCAGAAAAAAGGGACAATCAATCAGAAGAAGGGGCGGGGCTAATTCAGGCCAATGAAGGTCAAGGACTCCATACAGAATCTGATGACACCACCCACGACTCTCTATGTCAAACCATTCAAAAGTTATGGCAGAAAATCGGGACAACCAATCAGAAGAAGGGGCGGGGCTAATTCAGGCCAATTATGGTCAAGGACTCAATACCGAGTCCCATGACACCACCCACGGCTCTTTATGTCAAACCATTCAAAAGTTATGGCAGAGAAAAGTATTCTAGGGGGCGCTGTTGAGCCATTTTGCCACGCCCATTAATGCAAACCATGAAATATCAAATTTATCTCCAGGCCTGGCTTGCATGCAAAATTTGGTGACTTTTGGAGAACTATCAAATATGGACCAATCAGACGAAGGGGACGCGCGCTTTTTCGCGTCTAGCGTCGCCACGGTAACACTTTTGAAAGAGAAAAGTAATGTGCGTCGTCGCAGGACAGAGGACATTTTGATGTAAAAAAAAACACAAAAATTGCTGACAAAAATTTTTGTCATGCAGCCAGGCTCAAACTCTCGAACTCTGGCACCAAAGACCGCAATAATGAGGCTGAGCTATGTCTCAGCTATACCTTTTGCTTTGACTTACTGGCTTAGGAGAGACCAACATAGCGATAAAATGTCTGGAACTTTTTTTGCCTAATTTTTAAAATATTTGTAAGGTATAAGTAAAACACTACTATTTTTATTACTTTTTCTGTAACCATTCTACCGAGGTTCTAACCGGGCTGAGCACGGGTCTATTTCTGACGTCACCATATTACAGGCAGCTGATTGGTCGGGGGGCGGGGCCGTCATCACCCTACTCGCCACTGATTGGTCAGGGGGCGGGGCCGTCATCACCCTACTCGCCACTGATCGGTCAGGGGGCGGGGCCGTCAGTTCAAGGGGTAGGAGTTCATAGGTTTTTTACTTCTTCAAACTCCTTTTTCGAGCATATTGCTATTATATTTATTAATTCTCGTCTACTTTGTTTACGATGGTACAATTATTATTAGGACCCGAGCACTTACAGTGCGAAGGCCCTATTGTATCTGTAGGAATTCTTTCTTCTTTATTTTTCCGACGAAAGGAGGGCCTTTTTGCCCCCCTAAACGTGCCCCAAAAGTCACTAAATTTTGCACGCAAGTCAGGCCTGGCGAAAAATTTGATATTTAATGTGTTGCATTAATGGGCGTGGCAAAATGGCTCAACAGCGCCCCCTAGAAAACTTTGTGCCTCAAGCCCCACAATACGGTTTGACGTACATGCACCAAAATCGGTACACACCTGTATCATGTCGCAACTTAAAGAAAAGTCTCTTGGAGCCATGGCCGAAACCCAACAGGAAGTCGACCCTTTTGAATTAAACGTGTCATTTTGGCGAAATTTATGCCATTTCTTCAGCCGCTTCTTCGCCCGAACCGTAACGTGCACCCAGGTGTGTTATACATCAAAATGTGCGTCTCCATCCTGCGACGACTCGCATTACTTTTCTCAGTCAAAAGTGTTACCGTGGCGACGATAGACGCCAAAAAGCGCGCCCACCCTTCATCTGATTGGTCGATATCTGATATTCTGATATTCTTTATCCATAACCATGCCATAACTTTTGAATGGTTTGACATAAAGAGTGAACGCACAAGGGTGCGAGGGCCCGTTCATCGCTGCTTGCAGCTTTAATTTGGTCATTATTATTGTCCTTTTTTAATGTTATTGATTTATTGTTCTGCTGTTTTATTTTTTTGTGCTTATGTTCAAAATAAAAGATATCAAAATGTATAAGCCCACCCCTGCCTTACTCTGATTGGCTCGGTACATTGTGTACCAGTGGAAACAGCTGCGTATAAGAGGGGTACTGCTTATATGTAATGCTTATGTTTATTTTCTATATGTCATTTTCATCTAGTTGGTGTACTAGATGTATGACTCTGTTGTGACACAGTGCAGCAACAGACGTGATCGCTGATCCACCTGTTCATGGTGAAACCTCCATCTCACATGAATGCTTACGTAAGCCACTCTTTCATTGTCTCGATTTGTTTGTTTTAAACAGGCCACCGGGATAATAAAACCCGTTCTCTGAGTGAAACAGGAGAGAGTTATGATGCCACGGCTAAATCCAGTCGGTAATGGAGCACAAAATAAATGATCTTCTCACCAAACTACTTAACATTTGCAAGGAGAATAAGATCAACATTCATAAACGGACAAATAAAATCACAAACTCATCAGAAAAGACTGAGAGCATGAACATGTGCTTTTCCGTTACCACGGAACTGTGCAAATTGTAAATATGTAATATCCAAATGGAAACTCATTAATTTCCAGAGCAAACGAACAACGGAGATCCCAAAACAGGCCGTGATCGAATCAGGTTCGACTCTAACCACCATGCATCGTGGGCTGTAATCCAGGCTTTTCCATGACAAGCCTGTTGAACTAAGTTGCTGAGTGAAACCAGCTGACTGACCATTCGGAGCAAACTGCGCTTCTGCATTCGCTAATATCTGCATTCGCTAACTTCAGTAGGCTTACATTCAAACTCAAATTCAAAAATACTTCATTAATCCTCGAAGGGAAATGAATTGTTGCGGTAGTTATGATTTAAGTCTCTTCAGAGGTTCATTGTAGAGGTTTATTGCTGAGCCAGGAAGGCTCTCCTGTAGCCGTCTGTGTGTTATGAAGAGGTTCTCAGGGTTTTCTATGATGTTCTTCAAGTATCCTCAAGTATTTTCAGTATCCTTCAAGTATCCTCCTCCTCAGCGTCAGTGTAAGAGACACCAGCAGGATCAGCAGAGCGATCAGTAAAGTTGGTGACGTCATCGGACAGGGAGTGGATACGCTTCACTATGGAAAAACTGCTTCAGAAAGTCCTTTCTAACGTTCTCCATAACATCCATCCATCCATTTTCTATACCCACTTTATCCTTTGCAGGGTCACGGGCATCTGCTGGAGCCTTTCCCAGCTCATCACAAGTGAGAGGCAGGTTCACCCTGGACAGGTCACCAGTCCATTACAGGGCCACATAGATACAAAGAACCAGACACACTCACACCTACGGGCAATTTAGAATCATCAATTAACCTACTTTTTGGACTGTGGGAGGAATCCGGAGAACCCGGAGGGAACCCACCCAAGCACAGGGAGAACATGCAAACTCCACACAGAAAGATCCTGCCGGGCCAGGGAGTCGAACCCGGAACCTTCTTGCTGTGAGGCAACAGTGCTAACCACTAAGCCACCGTGCTGCCCTTCTCCATAACACTTTACAATAATTCTACCTTATGTGACAGACAATTGCCCATCCATCCATCCAACCATCCATCCATCCATCCATCATCTATCCACTCGTTCATCCATCCGTCATCCATCCATCCTTCCATCATCCATCCATCCATCCATCCATCCACTCGTTCATCCTTCCATCATCCATCCACTCGTTCATCCTTCCATCATCCATCCATCCATCACCCATCCATCCATCCATCCTTCCATCATCCATCCATCCATCCATCATCCATCCATCCACTCGTTCATCCTTCCATCCATCCATCCATCCTTCCATCATCCATCCATCCATCCACTCGTTCATCCTTCCATCCATCATCCATCCATCCATCATCCATCCATCCATCCATCATCCATCCACTCGTTCATCCTTCCATCATCCATCCATCCACTCGTTCATCCTTCCTTCCATCATCCATCCATCCATCCACTCATTCATCCTTCCATCCATCATCCATCCATCATCCATCCATCCATCCATCCATCCACTCGTTCATCCTTCCATCATCCATCCATCCTTCCATCATCCATCCATCCATCCATCATCCATCAATCCACTCGTTCATCCATCCATCCATCATCCATCCATCCACTCGTTCATCCATCCATCCATCATCCATCCATCCATCCTTCCATCATCCATCCACTCGTTCATCCATCCATCCATCCATCCATCCTTCCATCATCCATCCACTCGTTCATCCATCCATCCATCCATCCATCCATCCATCCATCCATCCATCCATCCATCCATCCATCAGGAACCAGAGAAGAGCCTAAACAGTCTTCATACAGGATGGTGTTCCCCCTAAACAACACATTTGTTGGCTGCTGAAGTATTTCCTGATCTTTTGGTTGTGTGTTGTTGTGTTGGACTGAAGGAGGACGGAGTCTGAGAATGTCAAATGTCACAGTAAATGTCAGCGAAGTGGCCTCCAACACAGCGGTGTCCATCGTCCTGAGAGGGTACAAACTGTTCAGTCTCTGTTCCTCACACGGGCGTATAAACGCCGGGTCCAGCCGAGCGCTGAGGCGTCGTATCAAACAGACTGAGCATGGTTTCCTTGTTTCGGCGGGAGATTATTTTTGGCAAGCTAACTTCCACCAAATTGGGCAAAAAAGCTGTTCGTCACCCCCTCTTGCATAAGCAGCCGACGGAGCAGCCTCGTGGCGACAGACGTGCTTTTATAACCAGCTCTGTTACATTGGCTGACATTAAAAGAGACGCCGAGTGAGAAATGATTTCATCATTAACATTCATGAGCGGGAGCCCGGGTGGCTTCCAGGATGCTGCGCTGCTGCCTTAAACAAGACGCACACGGCACAACACTGAAATTACAGCCGTAATTGATTATTTTGAAGACGGCAAGAACATCATCAGAAAGCCAAGTGCATCAACGCAACAGGACGAGGACTGACAGTCCTCTGTGGATGCCGAGCACTGATTGTTGGGAGAGGAAATTGTCGAGGAAAAACACCAAACACTTAGCTTGCTCGGTGGTTATCTCTCGGGGATAAACACTGCTCGGCAGTCATTTCTCCCCGCTTGTCGTTCTGCGACGGCCACAGAGATGTCGCCGAGCGAGGCTGGATCAGTTTGTTACTAAACAGCTTAATGAGGCCCGGGCTGATCCTGGAGGACACCCCAGAAAACACTGTTTTCTGTTAATTATTCTCACAACACTTGTTGACTGCGAGGGCCATTTGGCAGATTTAAAAGTGCCGGCGACATGGCAGGGATTATCGTCTTATGTTTACACTCCCTAGAGAGTGTTGCCTCAGTGCGCAGGGTTTTTTCTGAAATGAGAAGGCAGTAAGCTGGTTAAGTATTAAAAAAAGACAAAGACTTTTGATAGCTCTCTGTGAGGACAGTGAGGGTGTGAAAAAGAAGATGTTTTAACCACGTAAACTGAAAATGACACGTTGCAGAGCTGCTGACTGATCTGAAGTTTCAGTTATATCTTTGTCGATATATAAGAACTCATGTAAATCTTAAACACGTACAGAAATATGATTGACTTTGAGTAATTATTGTCTCTCAAACAGTGAACGATGCACGGCGGTTCTATCTCTTTGCAGACTGAACCCAACATGTTTCCTGACTTCTTTTAGGACAGCTTCATTTATTTTTGCATGTCAGACCTTCATGCATTTGAGAAATAGCTCACACAGGAGTAAATTGGATTTAGTAAAGAGGCAAAATAAAGGAGTAATCATGTAATTTTAAACGGGTGATGTCAGCATGTCATTCCAGTAATGATTTGGCTCAAAAGGAGGATTCATGTAAGGCTTTGAAGAAGTAAGATAAGCAGAAGATCGCTAATTTGTCAACACATGAATGAGAAAATAATTGAAATATTTAAAAATAACACGCCTCGAAGAAAGATCGGAGGGGATTTGCATATTTCACAGTAGTTTACAGAGTCATTAACCGCTTTAAAGAGTCGGAGGAATTGTAGATGGTGGCTGGTGGATGGTGGAGGAATTTAAGATTTATCGTCATGCAGTGGATGATTATGTCTTGTATGATGAATCAGTGCTGCAGGATTTTCTGTTTTTTGGAGGAAAATAGGCACCGTGTGCTACTGTAATCAGCAACAAGTCCAAAAACCAGACTTTTAGATGGTATGGGGTTGCACTGGTGTCTTTCACGAAAGTCATTTCCACTTCTGTGTTGGCAGCAGAAAAGTACAATGACATTTTGGAGCAATATATGCTGCAGTCAAGACAACGTGTTTTCAACAAGACAATGGAAAACTATAGTCTGTAACAAATTAAAAAGGCAAACCTTGAGGAAGAGGAGGATGTGGACACTGGACTGAGCTGCCTACAGACGTGACGGTCAGCGATGGACAGCGTGGAGACGTTTTGATACGTAAAATGTTACTCTGCAGGAAAAAAATTGGCAAAATATCAACTGAAATGATTCACATTCTCAAAGCTCTGTTCCGAACTGCTGGTTTTTGGTGGTGGAGTCAGCTGACCAAGTCCGGTCCAGCGTCTCTCCTGCACGATGTGCCTCTGAGGTCAGCCATGCAACGACCTACGATGGAGGTACAGTAAACGTAAACATGATGTGACACCTGATAGCGTGTTGGAAAACTGACTTTATTATCCTTTATTAGATTATACTTTTATTGTGATGGGCTGAGCAAACTCAATGAAATCTCGGTCTTTATTCCCTAAATTGCTGCTCGAAGACTGATTCAAACAGAAATCCCCAATCATGACACAGAAGAAAAGAAAATCAATCAAAATTCAAATCAAAAGAAAGAATGATCTTCAGATAACCCGTTTGAAAGGGGAAAAAAAAGTGTTTTACTCCTCTCCGGGAGATTTAATCACTGATTTCCTAATGGATCCGTGGTTTAATTAGGCAATTTAAAGGTTAACTGCCGGGTCTGCATCCACATCAGCAGCGGTCAGGTATCGTTCACCCCGTTCTCCGTCTGCAGCTCCACCTGAGCCGCTGGAAAACCACGCTTCAGCGGCGTCTACTTTTTATATAAATAACAAGCCTTTCCCAGGATGCATTTCCCTCTTGTCAGCTTTCACACAATACTCATTTGTCATCGCAATTCTCATATTTGCTCTCCCATGCACATCTCGCTTACCCACAGTGCAATTAAAGACTTTTTACTGGAACAATAAATCTGAGGAGATGAGCTGCTTTTTATTTTTTATTTAGATATAACCCACATTCTCCCCTCAGCTTTATATCAAATAGCAATATTTCACCAGTGTTCTTGTATATTTGTGTCTCTTTTATATCTTTTTGTGTCTTCTCTGTAGTGTATATGCATTAAAAGCAAAACCAGAACAATAATTAATCAAATAATTGACAGATACTGATTACACTGGTGAAGGATTGTAGATTGATTTCAGATCAGAATTATTGTGCAGAACTGAAATTAAAAACATTATTGCTGTGGATTTTAATCCTTCACTTCAAACGGAAGTCACTTTCACACTGGAAATCCCCTCTTTATTCCGCCCCCCCTCTCCAGCTGTGCATTCCCAATGATCCTCTGAAGACGGATTATTCGGAGTGTGCTTCCAAAAATCTTTACAGCGCTCCACAGCCTGAGGGTGATGCCTTTCTCATCTTTTCAGTCCACGGCCATCAAGACGCCCCTAATGCGCCACCTTCTGTGCTTTCTTCAAGCAGCCCTGAATAAAGCCCAGCAGGATCCGTCTCAGCAGATGATGGATCCTGCGGGTTTTTAAACAATGCAACACGGTTCACCGACTGCTGAGTGCCAGAGTTGAGTGACAAAGTTCATAATGCAGCCATTAAAGTCGGCATCTGTAACTCCAATCCTTGTGCCGTTGAGTTTTTAGCTTGCCTGTCAACTGGACTTTGTCGCTACTATAGGCAACACTCTGGAAGTGTTTTGGCCAGATCTGTGGGTCTCCTCTCACCATCCCCTTCATGTACTGGCTTGAGCGGCCCTCTGTGTGAACTTTGCAACTAATGTTGCACTCCTGCTTTAGCATCATTTGTTACTATCTCTCAACTTCACAAATAGGCAGAACAAAGATATATATGTAGTTTATACTGGGAGGCCAGAGTAAAAACTAGAGGCTAGAACTGTAACAGGGCGACTTCTCTCAGTCTTTTCAGTCATTGTCTCTCGGTTTACAGTGAAGGACACGGTAGGATCCATTGACTCTCACGACAAGGTGGGAGTAGACGGGGCCGGTTTTTGCTATGGGCAATATGGGCGACTGCCCAGGGCGCAATCCAGGTGGGGGCGCACGAGCGCTCTCAAAACAAAAAAAGAGTTGGCGCAGAGTCGGCGCAGCCTCCACCACCATCTCTCCTAATGGACACAACTTTCTCTCTTCTCCCTTCTCTATTATTGGACGAGCCGAGATGTCGTCACAGCGCGGCACGGTGAAATTAAAAAATAATTTCAATTCGGGCAGGCAGGAGCGGCGCAAACGCAAAAGGGGCTGCCCCTTTCACATAGAGGGCCCATTCATTGTGTATGTGCTACCGCGGCGTGCGGACCGCTCTGCCGCCGAGCTCGGCGGCGCGAAAGAGGGCGCCTGCCGCGGCGTTTGCGCGGCGCCTGCCTGCCCGAATTGAACATTTTTTAATATCACCGTGCCGCGCTGTGACGACATCTCGGCTCGTCCAATAGGAGAGAAGGTGGTGGAGGGAGAAAAAAAAACTGGCGGGTTGTAGATCAGAGACGATCAAGATGGAGGAAAAATAATTTTGGCTATGAGTCTGTGAGGAGGTGTGGGATACAAGACTGCACTCAGAATTGGTCTGACCCTTCCAGTGACAGTAGCGGAAGCAGAAAATAGTTTTCTCAAGCTGAAGCTTATTAAAACATACTCTAGGTCCACTATGTCACAGGAGCATCTCTCTGGACTTGCCATCATCAGCATCAATCATAGAGTTGCACAACAGATTTCGTATGATGATGTAACTGATGATTTTGCTGCAAAGAAGGCTAGAAAAGTTAAGTTCTAGATTGCGCTTTACTACTTTACACCTGTTGTGAAAGGGTGAAAGTGCCAGGTTAAAAAATCTGCTACAGTCTGAGCACTCAATTCAGATTATGTGAATAAGCCTAATTGTATTTTTTTATTTATTAATTTTATGTTATTCAAGGGTTAGTGTAATTTTTTTTAATACACACTGTATTTCATTTATTTGTCTTGGGGGAGGGGTTGGGGGTGCGTTTGATGGACAGTTTTCCCAGGGCACAAAAGTAGCCAGGACCGCCTCTGGGAGTAGAGGACTGTTTTCACTGTTTGCCAACCACCAATAAATAAAAGAAGAGGAAGAAAAACAAAAGAAGAACAACCTAGAAAGAACGGAGATGGTTGCTGCATGAAAAGGGGACTTGTGAGTTTTGTTTGATTCATGTCAGAATTTTAAGCTAGTTCACAGTTCCGGTAATTATATAATTTAATTGCATTTATATATTCTGATTTTACCAAGAAGGTTTACATGCATCTAGATTTCATGAAATACAGGAGTGTTAATGTTTCTGACCAAGACTGTAAGGAATATCTGCTATCTTTGTGTTATCGCATGTTGAACATGTGACATTGGGATGATAGCAATGAAAGTGTGAGCATGTTAGCATTTAGCTTTAGCCACCACAAAGCACCTCACGCAGCTTCTCGCAGTTTTGCATCTTTAAAGTGGGAAATGGAAAGTTGTTTTTTTTTTCTTTTCTTAACGCGATTCAAGAAGAAAGAAAGGTCTGCAAATAGTCCAAGACTACCAGAAGTTGGAAACTAGCGCGAAAGCTTTCAGTACCATCGCTCCTGATGAACTACAGCAATAAGAAGTCAATCTTCCCCTTCCTTTCATCTCTTTCGCACTGACGTGCACTCACACACTCGGGTAAGCGGTGACTGATCACGCTGAGAGCGCCTCACTGGGATGTTCGGAACAATTACCTCTGCCTCGCTGCCACTCAGGACCCCTCAGGTGAAGTCATTATCTCAACCAGAGGCTGCTCACTACAGTCGCAATTAATTCACATTAACAATGAGGCTCGGGCCACCAGGACCATCCACATGCATGTGACCAATTACACTCATTACCGGACAAGGCAAGGTCTGGAAATTGGGACTTTAAAAAAAAAAAAAAAGCACTTCTGGTAGGCAGCTTTACAAAAGAAATCTAATGGTTGAAATTTTGATGGAAAATTCCAAGCCAGGGTACATCGTAATCAAATTCAGGGTAATGTTATACTATTTTGCCATTAAATAGCTCTCGTATGCTCTTAATCTTCCTCCCATCTTGTACCTTTTAGCGTTTACATATTACTCTTAGCATGAAGATGAAACCAAAAGTTTCTCTTTCTTTTTATTTTCTCAGTTTGTGTTTCTTCTGTTGTCAGGGCAGCAGACGACGGATTTAAGTGAAAGCACAACAGATTCTCAGCTGTGATTAATGAGCCGTCATTATCGGGGAGAAAAGATACATGGAAGCATTTTAAAGTTTTATGTTAATGATTTCTGAACTTTCTTGATTCATGAGTAAATTGCTGAATATATCACTGCAAGTTTGACTTTGGAGCTGTGGATAGGCAGATGTCATGGATGCGGTCCTGTCTCTTGTCAGACTGAAGGGGACGGCAGCCAGACCATGAGGAGAATAATTATCAGCATTTTCAAAGTGGTTAAAAGTCACAAGTTCATATTAAATTAGGCACACTTAACTCTAGGAACTGCTCAAAAAGTACTGAACATGCACACACTAATTGTGTACCTATCAGTGAGTATTCACTTAGATTAACAAATCCACGCAGGAAATGGACTTAATCAAGTGGAACATTTTCTGCATTTTCTGGGGCAGTGGATCGGTTTTAAATACAGCGAGAGGAAGAGTATAACACAGCTGCCTCACCACCATGTGGGAGGCTCATTTTGTTTGTTTTAGATTATTTCAAATGCATGTTTAATTGGAAGTAACGGTAACAGTTTCAGGGATAATCCACTGAAAAAGAGCAATGACATCAGGTGTTTCAGCAAAAACGGCCAAAATTATTTTGTTTTTGATGATGATGAAGGTGACAAAAACATTTTCAAATAATAAAAAATATTTCCCTAATATGAAAGTGGACTTCTTATAACCGTTCCTGCTATTTTGTCTTATCACGGGTGCTTTTACATTAGCTTGGTAGGCTGGGGGTTTCTTGCCTGTTATACTGGAGTTCAGTTGGTAAACAATTTGTGATGCTTTTTTTTTTATGACAGTCCTGGAACACATCTGATCTGCAAAGGAAAAAAAGAATAAGAGTAATTACTCAGTATTTATAGATCCAGTTTCATATCTCATTTGATGTTACACACTAAATGCAAAAACATATCACTGCTGTAATATGTTTGCTCTGAAAGCATCCAGTGAAGAAAGAAATTTTCCATGTGGGGCTCAACGAGAACGGGACGATTACGCGAGGAAAGATGCAGTCTTCCTCTGCGTTTCATGTTTTTTGGTGCTTTATAGTACATTAACACAAGTAATCATGATAATAAATTTGCTGCCTGCCATCATTTCTCTGTGATTAAAGGTGCTGCAGCAGAGAAGCATCAGTGAGGGCCTCGCAGAAGATTGCAGGTTGGTCGAGTCCTGGGTTCGTAACAATTTCCCAAGCTCTGATTGCATGTAAAACAAGAAGGAGGCAACTTTCCCTCCCATCCGTTTTCATTCTGATTGGGTTTAAATACAAGACATTTGCTAAGTTTACCTCGTTGCATGTTGACATTTACCATCAAATTAGTCAAAAGTGAAGTGAAACCACAAGCATTGTGACTGAGTACTATTTCCAAACTAATATGCTTGCTTTCCTCTCCGACACACAGAGAAGGTGCTTTGCATCTCGTTTTCAGATAAATGAATCAACGGGGAGGATGCATTCACTCCTACCAGGAGATGCTGGAATAGGCTCCATGTAATTAATGACATTTGATTTCCATGCTGATTCCTTTTATCAAATCTCCCGTTGCTCCTCCTCCCTTGGCACTCTCTGAATATTAATCTTGAGAAAACAAGATCCTCATTTAAATACTGTGTAACAAGAGTTATTCATTTACTGTGTCATTTTATAAAAGTTGCTTGTGCCTTGTTGTTGGGGTGAAGCTATGTGTCTGATTATTTCCACTCCTCCGTGCAGACAATGCTCGAACGCAGACATCCACAATGCACCGGCGTTGGTCTTTTGATTGAGCTGTTGCCATGGCTACCCGGATGTTCAATATACACCGTCGAGACGCGAGAGACTCTCCCCTCTTCTCGCAGAGCTGTAGTTAAACACAATTTAGAGAAAACAACATGGCATCAATCTCCTTCTGGCTCCGTCCAGCGAGGTTGTGGATATTGTGGTGATGTGGGGAGCCTGGGTGGCTAAAAGCTCAACAATCCTCTCACTTTGATCCTAAGATAAGTGGCCACAATAACTAGCACTTATCTTAGCCAGCCATGTTGTCTTTTCCAACACCCAACTGCGATATTAGTGGGTGCAGGGCTGTTGCATCAATATTGCCTGATTTGTCTGTACGAATGAGGAAGGGAGCAGCCCGATCAGGTAATACAGTAATTGATAAGCACCTTTAAATCGACCAGGAAGGGGGACAGTGTCACACCATAGCAGTGGCGAGTCAGACAGAAAGCAGCTAGTTTCAGGCTTAATGTCAAAAAATGTCAAAAACTTGAGAGAATAAAGGATTTCTTCAGAAAATCACAGCTGCTTCTTCAGTTGTTCAGTGCACCATTGTGTCCTGACAAGCTGTAAACAGATCCTGTGAAAGGAGAGGAGGGCACACAAAACGAGGAACACAAAATCCCTGATGAAGTCACTTTATTAGCATCCTGAGGTACATTTAACAGAAATCAACAGCAGACACCCAAACAAACAGCAGGAGAGCAGCGCACGCTCCTTCTCTGCGTCTACTCTGACAACATCCGACAAATACAGGATGACCTGTTCTTAAACCCTCGCCCACTCGCCAAGGGAGCTGTGAATGAAACTGCCTTTGAAAGACTCCTCTGTTTACCTCTGCAGCCTCTTTCGAGTCCATCCAAGGTTTTTAAGGGGGTATGGAGGAACAACACTGGCCTTGTGATTTAAGAAGTTTCAAAACAAAGGCAGGGGAAAGATGCATGGCAGGCGTTACGTAAGAGAGGACAGGAGCGCAGTTATATAACACGTGTTGTGCAAATACACCTGCTGAGCCATTGATGGGATGGATGTCCGCTCGTTCTTCAAGTTGAGTCCTGGTAGAGTAATTGATTTCAGCAGGTGATGAGATTTCACTCCAGATGCATTCAGAGGAATCAGAAACACAGAAACAAACAAACCTGCCAGAAGATGCCACATAAATGCCACTTTTCTTTTGGGTGGAAACTTTTACCTTTCTATCTTTATATTAACAGGAGATTCATGCCAGAGCGGACAGCTTCATATGAGCTTCAGTTGATTTTATGAATGCTTGTCATGCTTTGTTGAGTCTTTTAAAGCAAATTAGTTTTTTTATGTTTATTTTTGCATTGGATATTTTAAAAGGGAGCTAATCTTTCATCATTATCATTATTTTAATAAAAATCTTAGAGATGATAAGATAAGATAAGATAAGATAGTCCTTTATTACTCCCTCAATGGGGAAACTCACGTGTTAGCAGCAGTACACTTAAAACACACACACACACCCACACACACACACACACAAACGCATGCAGGGAAGGGGGTAAAAAAGTAAAAGATATATATAATTACAAGATATGGACAATGTATACATTGCGGTAGAGATAAAAAATAGTGTGAAGGAAAAATAACAGTGCAAAAAAAGCAGGTAGAATGAGTGTGAGGTAGACAGACAGATATTGCATAGATATTGCACACATGGTTATTTTGCAGATGGAAACCTTTCCAACTCTAGACATTGTTTTACACCACCTTTCAGCGACGAAAGTCAGTTTATTTATTTATTCATTTTTTTCAAATGAACCTTACAACACTGTTGCCTGGATATTTGAAGTACGACAGTTTAAAAATGATGCTTAGTGGAGAAGGAATGGGGAAATGACACCTTGCTTTGATAAAAAATCATTGTACTTTTAAAGTAAAAGTCCTTTTTCTTTTTGCGTCTCTACAACAGGCATGTCTATTTGTTTGTCCCAACTCCGCAATTACCTCACTTGTTGATTCCCTCTTTCTCCAGACCAACACCGATTCTTTAAAACAACCTGACAAAGGGCACACTAGATGTCTCGCCTGAGGCGCGCTCTTTTGCAAGCAGGTGATGATCCTATCTCACCGTTTTCACCCTCTAGCTGCTGAGGTAGTGTGCACCGGCTTCATCGGGACAAAAGGCTAAAGCAGGAGGAAGGGATAACATGGTTGTGTAATCACAGCTTGCAGAGACACACTTCACACGTCTTGGTCTATCTTCCTTTTATCAGGCTGGACCATCAGACTCGGGGTAATGGTTTTTGTGAAGCTGATGGGGCAGGGATGTGAAAGGCAACAATTTGGGCTGTCAGGCTGTTCTTTATTTCCCTCTAATGCTTTTAGAAGGTAAATGTGCTAAAAACAGAAATAGCGCTCAGACAGAAAGCAAAAAAAAGAATGCTGATGGATGATTTACTTCGTTTCGTTCTTGGCTTTTAGCAGATTGGAGATGAGATGCAGACGATTCTTCAACTGTCTAAAATGCTCCAACTGCTGAGAAAATGTTGCCAAACGGGACAGAAAATCAATCTGGTGTCTTCTGGTAATGAAAAAATACACAATTTTACATGATAAGAATAATTTGTAATTTGGTAAGTGAGGATACTATTTCTTTAATTTCCCTACTGCTACTTCAAACATACTTGTGCCCAGATTTGCATGGACAAACTGATTTACCGGTATGTCATTATTGATGGTTTTTGGTAGGGTTTTGCTTTCTATTCCTGTTTTCTTGGATTTTTTGTTTGGTCTCGTATTTGACTTGTTTCCCATTTTATTTTGACAGTCTGGTTCCTTGTGTATTTTTTCTTGTTTTGCCTCGCCTTGCCCAATATTCCCCAATATTCCCTGATTGTGTGCATCTGTGTCATCAGCCCCAGAGAGTAATATTGGCTTGTCGTTCCCTTCTTCAGTGCTGGTCTGTCTTTCTGCCCTGGGCTCCGGGTCTTCCTGGGCTGTGTGGCTCATGTTGTGGTGGTATTCTGTCCTTTTTAGTGCTTTTGTTAAATTAAAGGTATTTGCCGTCTGCAATTTGGTCTTGCTACAGCTCAATCCCTGACAATTTACATCCATTGTAACATGTTGTTAGTTCACAAGGTCAATAAAATATTAACTTAATGCATATATCATGTATTAAAAACAAAACAAAACTTGGTTTGCTACATTCAGTGAGAGCCTTGCACTAGAACCTCCACCAGTTACTTCTTTTGGAGGAGATGGAGGTGGCGTATGTGCAAGACGCAGTGGAGCACCTGAAACAAAACCAGCATTAAGCTAAAAGGTGCCTCCGCTAGGGTTCTGTCCTGGGAGAGGAACCAACTTTGTACTCCTGCAAAGGTCAGAGAGAGGACATAGACATGGTTCTGTAGACCTGAGGAAGATATTTGACCATGTCTCTGTGTGGGATACTGGGCTCATTGTTATGGGTCATTCAGTCCTTATTCAACAGAGATAGTTTGCTCTGTAATGCCGGTAGGAGGCCAGATTGGTTTTACAGTGGGAGTCCATCAGGGTTCAGTTTTGGCACCTCATGCTTTTGTGCTCTTTGCAGATGATGTGCTTGTGTTGGTTTCATCACCCTGTAATCCTTAACTCGTACTGGAGCAGTTTGGAGCTGCGTGTGAAGTGGTGGGGATGAGAATCAGTACCGACAAACCTAAGAACATGGCCCCCTGCAGAAAAGAGAGGAATCCCCTCTCCAGGTTTAGGATGAGGTGTTTCCTGAACGGTAGAGTTTCTGTATCTTGTTTATGCAAACTAATCTCGATCAATGAAACAGCTGGAAACCATACAGTATATTAGGCTTCTCAAAGACAATGACTTGTCCTGATTACCTAACTTCTTCCTGATAGGAATCCATCCATCCACACCATCTTCTAAGGGCCAATCCCAATACACCCCCTACTTTCTACCACTAGCCCTCCCTCACTACCACTACTCCTAAAAAAGAAGCCACAGATTTTAGGGCACTTGAAATCTTCCCAGGGGTCTGTCCCAATACTCCCCCTACTCCTACTTTCAGCACCACCCCTAAAATCAGGAAGCTGAGAGCCAAAAGCTGTTTTAATTTCAGCTGTAGCGCTGTTAATATGCCACTTTATTAAGTTTTTATATTTTTTCAGGCGTAAAAGTAACCGTTAAGATCCCCAACCTGTGCTCAGTTTATCCAAATAATGCCTGTTAAGAAATTTGATCTGATGTTTTCGGCGATGATAAGAGCCGCCGGTCCGGGGCGGAGCAGCAGCAGCAGCTCATGTACAGACGTGATCGCCGGGTCAACCTGCGCCGTCGTCCCGGGAGAGAAACCTGCAGCTCTGTGGAGAATTACCGCTGGCTGAAATAAATCATTTAGGAAGATAAATGTTGGTTTAATAAATGAAATCTAACAGTTGTAGCTACGCCTGTTAAGAAATTTGCTCCGAAGATTTCGGGATTTCTGCCTGCCGGCTCCGGAGCTGATTTATGGGTCCGCGTTAAATCGATGCAGAGCCTTACGGCGTAATAAATCAGCCTTTATTCTGGCGAGGTTTGAAAAAGACTTTGCAACAACGGGCAAACGAGTGATTATATACATTCACTGAGTGAATATTATGAAAGTAAAATATATATTTCTCGCTAGAAATGTAATCAAAACGCATTTTTATGCAGAAACTAACTCAAAATATAGATTTTATTCACAAAAAAATAAGAAATGTCCGCCATGTTTTTTTTTTTATTCAGTCCGCAAATGATGACGAAAAGCATTCTGGGAAATGTTTCTGGCCCTAGTTCAGCTAGTGAGCATCGGAAAAACCTCGGTCCGTAGGGACAGATTCATAGCCACTACACTAGTTTCTTCACTCCCCCTAGGTGAAAAGAGGAATTGGGACACCACTACCCTCACGGGAATGCGCAAAATGTAGGGGTAGTGGGAGTATTGGGACACGGCCTAAAGAGGCACAATGCAAAGTGTTAACCAGCAACATCTCTCTGGTGCGAGAGAGCACAGCTCAGATTACACAGAAAGGTGCTGAGGACAACAGACACGATTACTGGGGTCACAGTACCACTCGTCAAGGGTCCTGCTGAAGAAGGCCTACTGGCTAAAGCGGTCAGTATCCTGAGAGACCCCATCACCTCTGTCACGGACTGCTCTCTCACTTGCTTCAGGCAAGCGCTAAAGGACTCTGTAACAGTGCTGTCTGGTTCGCTAACATATTTTACCAGCTGCTCTCAGACAGCTGAACAAACAGCCTCTGACTGTAATATTTAGTTATAAACCAAAGAATCCACACATACATTTTGAAAATGTATTGCTTTTTGACAAACAGAAAGGTGTTTAACTTTGTGAAAAAGGAAGTAGTCTTTGTGCAGTTTCGTCTACAATGACATAACTATGGTCTGAAGCCGTCTAAGAGGTATCCTGGATACCACTCTACATGGTCAAATAACACATCATATGACAAGTGTAAGTTTACCTTGGGAGTTTGCTGTGGACTCTTGTGGAGGCATCAGGTATGAATCCAAATAAATAGCTTTCTCTAGTTGTAGAAGCAATAAGATTGTCTGCAGCACTTCTCAGAGTAAAGAAATGCCTTTTTTTGCCTTCAACTTTACATCAAACCATTTTAGCTTCATCTATTGAATTCTTTGCTGGCATTACCTGCTTTAGTCACACCTTTCCAGGTCTCTACCTTGCTGGTCCCTGTCACGGCCGTGCAAACAGAGCCAAATAAAACTTGTTTTTTTTTTGCTCCAGATGTAAAGTACAGAGATATATTGTTATCTTTAGGTCTGCATATAGAGACCCTTTTATCCATATTACCCGTCACTGACGGAGACATTTACTCAGGATAGTTCTTTGGAAGTGGATAATGTGCTCAATGAATTAACTCATGAAAGGAAAGAAGGAAGTCCATCTTTGGACAAATGACCTCTTTATTCTACTCCCTGAGCATCACTACAGCTGGATTATAGTTTATGACAGACACATTCTAACTGTGAAAATAGGGGAGAGCTTCGGGGGTTTCTTGGCAGTTTTCTGGGTGTCTGTAGTGGATTAACGACAGTCGGGACTCTTCTGAGACGCCTGTTTTTATTGCAGTAGTAACACATGTGGGTGAGGAAAGTCTTCACAGGCCGTAGGTTCTCAGGAGCTTTTAATTATAGCTCACTTCAAAGAAGGTAAGGTGTAAAATGAAAATAAGTGTCCAACTTATGAAATCAGTCCAACAGTCATTTGAAAGTTTTTTAAATTATTATATCACACCACTACAGGTGTAAAACAATAAACTCCTGATTGCATGGGGAATTAATTTTGGAATGTTTAGAGCATATTCCATTTCTAGCGTCAACGTCAATGATATAAATGATTTATGGATTGTAGCCCAGAGATCAGGGAAGTCTGAGCTGCACTTCCCACCTCCTCAACCTTTTTCTTTATAAGCATAGAGATGTTCATCAACTCAGTTATCTGCTGCAGGCAGGTCAATTAAACTGTGGTAAGAAAAACTTTTGTGGTTTTTCTCTATTAATTTAACTATTTAAAAAAAAAAAAAGTGATCTGATATTCATCTAATTCACAATAATTAACTTGCAAGAGCTGATTATACAAACAAGTATTTTTTATACATTTACTGAAAGCACCCATAAAACATTAACCATGCCATAAAAGGAAAAAGTGGATCAGAGCTGCAAAACTTTCACGAGGGATGTTTGACCATCATCTTTGCAGAACTGCTTCAGCTCAGACACATTTGCAGGATGTCTGGTGTAAATGGGTCTCTTGAGGTCATTAACTGTATATTTATGTGTTTTAAGGTCTGTGATCTGACTCCTCTATTCCAAAAAAGTTACTTTTTTTGAAGGTATTTTGTGGTAGATAAACTTTGATGCTTAGTTATCGTCTTGCTGCATGATTAACCCTTAAAGGATCCTAAAATGTTTTTACACATTTGACCTGAGGACAAAAACATTTTTTAAACTAATTTTAAAAGGCCAGTATGTTTATGTAACTACACATTGGTTTAAGGCATAGTAAAAAAACTATTAATAGTTTGCATAAATACATATCAAGGGTTAATTGCTTATGATTTTTTTGGGACTATTGTTTATTTTAATGCATTATTTCTTTTCCAGCATCAGATTTTATATATCTATATATAAAAAAGTACACATTTTATCCTAAAGACAAAAAATATTCCCTTCCCAAAAATTGCTCATTATCCTGGCTCTAGTTAGCAACAAAGAAGAGAGTCCACACAGAAACATAATTTTATACCCAATTAAAGTTTATTGGAATCAGCCAAACTACTCCAAACTGCACAGAAAACCGCAGCCACCAACAACCTGTGGGAGCCATGTGTTACAGAAGAGGCCCCGAGAAGGAGCAGCCTCCAGCTCTGCCTGGGCTTTTATACCTGTAGCCACTCCCACAACCTCAGGTGCAGGAAAACCTCTGACCCACGTTGGCTCAGACTAGGACGGAATCTTACCAAGCAGGAGACCAAATGTTGGCCATCGCAGTTGGAAAAATATTTATAAGTTAATATTTGTTCATCTCTAAACAAGTCAGTCTTTTAAAAGTACTTGCTGAAAAATACAAATGGTGTATAATTAGCATGTGTGTGTTTTGTTTTTTTTGTATTTTTAACTTTCTACTAGGCATCAGCTGGTGGCATACTGTACCTGTCAAGTTTTGTATTTAAAAATAAGGGTCCCACCAGCCCAACCGAGGTCCAGTATCTTACATTTTAAGACAGATTTACAACAAATTTAAAATAACTACCTGTCAACCACTTACAAACTACAATTATGTGCTCAGAATCTGCTAGTTCTACCTTTGTTGACACTGAAATGCTGTGGACCTTATTTATTTAAAATATTTTCAGTTTATATACACATTGATTGTCTTCAAGTGAAACGTTTGCATTTTCTTTTCCTTCCCCAGTGAGAGACACTAAAATCACAGTTACACATCTTTCAGAATGCGTAACTGAGCCCAGTCTTGCTGCTCCTCTTTAGGAAAGTAAATTATCCATCCCATTTTTAGAGATATTTACACAAAGTAATCGCTTTTCTGGCAGAAATGCCTTCACTCTCATTACATAAGTCCATCTCTCTGATCTGTTGTTCCGAGTTTGTTCCCGTTGTTGCCTCTAACCTCGCAAGAACTGCCACCCAGGCTGCAGCAGGTGGCAGTTCTTGCGAGGTTAGTGGCAATTCAGTTTGCTGTTTCAAAATTATTACATTATAAAACGGGAAATTTACGGGAAAATACTAATACGGGAGGACGGCAGGAAAGTGGGGTGAAATACGGTAGTTTCCCGGCGAAAACGGGAGACTTGACAGGTACGGCTGGTGGCAGTACTCGAGTTGTAAAAAGAAATCAGGGGGGATGGTGGATTTTTCTTATATGGGGACAGATAATTTGTGCTGATTACAAATAATATAATATATTACAAATAATAGCAGTGACCAAAACACCTGCAGAAATACTGCAGGAATGACATAGCAGCAGTTAAATGCAGCCTTCTGTAAGCTTTAAATATCCACTGGGCTTACATCAAATGCATCAAAACACAATAATAAAAAACAGTTTTCTGAACTTATCAATATGACTCTGTCCTACACAGGATAAGTAAAATGGATCACTGCAAAAACTCAAAATCTTAACAAGAAAATGTGTCTTATTTCTAGTTAAAATGTCTCATTTTAGTAAAAAAATCTCATTACACTTAAAACAAGACTCATCACTGGAAAAAACAACAATTTTCTCAGATTTCAAGTAGATTTTCACTTAAAATAAGTAGAAAAATCTGCACGTGGAACAAGATTTTATTGCTTATAAGAAGATAAATCTTGTCCCATTGGTATTTCAAGTGAAAATTTACTTGAAACAGGTGAAAATTGTCAAATAAGTTATTTTTCTGGAACTATTTTTCTGGTGATGACTCTAAATGTTGAAATAGCAGTAATACCACATTCATTGATGAAATGACATAAGGGATGGAAAGGGGGGATGATTTTGACCGTTTTTATTTCAGGGGGGATGATTTTGACCGTTTTTATTTCAGGGGGGATGCCATCCCCCCTCATCCCCCCTCAACTCGAGTACTGGCTGGTGGACAGTAACACTGACATTATCTTGCAGGATGCAGGATTTAGGATTTAGTAAAGTAAGGAAATCAGGATAATGAATAATGGTTGAGGCCCTGAGGCGGTGAAAGCCCATATCATGATGCTTCCTCTACCATACTTCACCCTTGAGCTGTTTTGTGTATCAAAGTAAACTTCAAATCACAAGACAAGCCCGCTTCTGTTTTTTTGTAAAACTTATTTGAAAGGCATCTGTGAGTTGTTATGTCTTGTCTATTTGAACTGAAGTGAGAAGTCAATCAGCTTTGGAAAGCAGACGGGTTTTTTTTTCTCCAGAAAGCAAGTTCAAGTGCTTTTCTGTGACGATGCTGTCTTTCTAGGTCTGAATACAACTGTCAGTCTGTGTGAAAGCTGCCTTTGAGTTTGCCTCATTTCAGCAAAGTGCTGCCCGCCTGAAACCGCTCAAGCATGTCTGAGGGGCATTAATAAAGAGACAGATACAAAATGGCCTTTTTGATTACTTTTCCATCATCCGTGGACTAATGTTAGCAGTTTTACTCTCTGCTGCACACAGTATGTCATGGAAGAAACGTGAAAGAAGAACAATTGGTGGAAATATGTACCACTGTAGCTCTCATTCGATGGACAAAGTGTGAAAAATCACAGTCAGATGCCTAAATCTATTAAATTTCTCATTATACGATTTAAGTATGGATTAAGACATGATTCCAGGCAGAATCAAGACATTTACTCCACTCATTAAGCACCCTAAATGACAAAATCTTTGCTTTCTGGCCCCCACAGTTGGACTCAGACATCTGCATCGATTTTAATACTTTCACAGACAGCACGGATAAAACATCACCTTTACTACTAGTTTCTTCTGCTTTAATTTGACACAACTAATCATGACTTTCTGAAAGTCATGCCAGCTGGAGGAGGCAGCGTTATGAATCTTAAAACTGGCATGTGCCCACAGACTTCATTTCGGGGATCTCATTATACTCACTCTTTTTCCCGACGCTTCCATGTGCAGGTGGATTTTATAAATGTGAGGCTCCTTCTTGGCTGCCCTTCCCTCTTGGATGATTTTGCCGTTTCCTGATCCAGGCCGCTGTGCTGCGCTGGCAAAGTCAACAGAACCAAACCTGATCTGCATAAATCTCAAGGTTATAGTTTCTCAACATATTTGCAAGCTCTTACAGACTTTTGTTCATACTGGAAAAAAAAACCTTTTTTGTTGTTGTTGTTTCTTTTCCTGAAATGTTGTTTTCAGGAATGTTTGACATATTTTCATTGTTGGAAGCTGCTGCTTGTTGTTTTGGCAGCGTGAGCGTCACCGCTCTGGCGGCTCCAGTAGATGCTGTTTGTCAATATGTGTCTGTTATTCATTTATCTCTTCTAAGCCAATAATATGCAGTGTTATGAATAGTTGTGGTTCTGCCAGTGAGCCAGTCTAACCTAATACTTATTGTATTGTTACTGAGTTTTTATTGCTCCAGAAGTGTTGGCAGTGTTAATCGGGCTGAAGCTGCAGCAGGAAGAGGAGGGGGTCTTAAGATGCTCAGTGAGGCCTGAAGGATTTAAGATGTCTAAGATGTCACTCCTCCTGGGAAGATTGGCAACCGTCTTGAAAGCTTTCCATTTGTGAATTACCCCACGCGGTTGATAATCCTGATGTGCAGCAACAAGTACCCCCTAAAACCATCGGTTATGTCTTTCCCTATTAGCAATGTGTTAAAGAGCATATTGCAGGTTAGAATTTTTTCAAAAATTATACCTGACCTAATGTGAAAATGACTATGTGAGAAGTTAATGTAGGATTTAATATGTTTTACAAGACATAAGGGCACGTATTCAGAGGAAAAAGTGGCTGATTTTAGCCAAGCTCCTACAAACGCTTTTTTTCCGAACACCGCGTCATATGACGCAGCACCAGGGAGCAGTCTCCACAGCTCTGCCCCATCTGACTGTGCAGACCCCGTAGCCGGGTATCTGCTAAACCGAAGATATTTTCCTACGTTTGGACCTGTCATCCACATGAAAACGCAAATAAACGAATGTTTAAAAAAACTCCGGGCAAAGTGAAGATTTTTCAAAACTCTGTTTATGTAGATGCGTGTAGACAGAGACAGAGAGTTTTGCGTTTTCGAACGTCACATTATGCTCCAAAACAACAACAAATCTGCTCTGATTCTGACGTCTAACGTGCGACCGAGAACTACAGATGATCCACCATCTGTCCTCCAAGCTATTTATTAAATAAATGGTCTCTGCTCTGGACAGCCGTTTACTGCGTTACACCGACGCAGAGCCTACGGCAGGGGTATTCAACTAGATTCGGCCGGGGGCCACATCTGCAAAAGGACTGTATGGAGAGGGCCGCACAATTTGAAAATGTGGGGGTTTTCAAAATGTATTTTGCACTCAAAGACGAAGACTTATGTAAATATAATACATTTGTATTATACATTTGAATATATCTAGTTTACATATGAATTATGTATTAATTGTCTCCAGATTTAGTAATTGTGAATGTTAAATATAATATTCAGATAAAGAAATATTATTTTGAATGCAAGTTCATTTTGAAACCATGCATTGTGCAAACTTAATGAAATTGATATTGACCTACTTTTAATAAAACACGCCATAATGACAAAGCACCACTTTCCACCAAGATTTCCTTATTTGAATATTATATTAAGCATTGAGAACAACCTTTTTAGTCCATAGTAGCCAGTTATAAAAATATTATTACATTTTTTTTTTTTTTTTTCAACAAACACCCCTTTTTTGAAATATGACCAGGGGCCACATAAAAGCTCCTGGCGGGCCGCATTTGGCCCGCGGGCCGGAAATTGAATATCCCTGGCCTACGGCGTAGGGCTGCATCGATTTAACGCGGCAGCTCCGCGGCGGACACGGGGGGACTCGAGCTCGTTACCCGAGAAGGAGACGCCGCTCCCGGGAAAGCTGCGCCGCAGAGGCGGCCCGGAGGCCGGAAGACCAGATGATCTACAGGTTTGGAATGCTTATGAATGTGGTCGAAAACGCAGACATTCGGTTATGTGTGGAAGGTTTTTTTTTTTAACAACGATGTAATGTGGATACAAAATATTAAATTTGGTTTTAAAAATACCCGGCTATTTCAGATGCATTTAATCAGAAAAAAGAGAAGATAATAAGCCTGTTTTCTGTTTAGAAAGTACAAACGTAGACAGATTACAAGTACTCACCCGTTTTTAAGGAGTTTCAGAGTTTCTTTCAGGAGCACGGGCGGGTGCTGCAGTGAATAAAGGCGGATTTATGGTTCTGCGTAAAATCGACGGCGTAGCCTACGGTGTAGGGTACGCGGCGCACGCAGCGTTCTGTGCGTCGCCGCGTAACCTACGCCGTAGGGTCTGCGTTGGTGTAACGCGGACCCATAAATCAGCCTTTTAAAAAGCAAGTTTCAGCTGTCAATCAAAAGAACGTGGGGGGCCTAACGGGTTCTTAGTCATATTGGTGTGAATACACATTCACAACCTCTTCAGAGTCACAACTAACATTAAGATCCATTATTTTTCCTATTGTTGAAATTCACCGCGCTCCCTGGTGCCACGTCACTTCCGGTTCAGCTTTTTCAGATGCGGAAGTAAAATACTCTCACAAAAACAACTCCGGAGGTCACTGTAGTATATATTTATGCGTATTTCAATGAAAATTCAGTTCCTACATTATTTTCCTACACATTGATTCACAGGGGTCTCCAACCTGCAATATGCTCTTTAATTCACACCTGAATATTCATAACATCAGATTTTAATGAGGTCTACACACCTGATAATCTGAGGTTGTGTTTTGACCTTCCAAAAATCCACAAGTCAGATTATATTAATTATATTTTGAATGCAAAAAAAAGGAATTAAAAGATGTACTTTTTGTAGATTCTGTAAATATTTCATGTAAAGCTGCTAGCTGTGCATGCATGAAGTCCCGATATGAATCACACTGGATCAAATGTTTAAAACATTAACTTTGGATTGAACCGACTGCTGCCTTCCAGACGTGAAAATCAACTTTGCTCTTCAGGTTTTCTGCCCCTCCGACCGGGAGCCTCCTCCCGGGGACAGAACGTGATCAATCCTGCAGCTGACAGAGAGTGGGTAGGGGGCCGTTTGACAGAAAATCCTGTTTTTATGCTGATAAATTACAGTTTTCTGCTGCTATTGATTAGATCACCACATTAACAGTTAATTTACATGCGACGGATGAAAGTCTGAACTTTTCAGACACGAGGGACGGTAACATTAATGTCATCAATCAGTTAAAGTGACGACATTCAGTCATTTGCGCTTTGATCACCTTTGACTTAGTGTTTGTCATGCGTCCTTTAAGCATGCATGTGTATGTATGTGAAGAGAAGAGACACCAGACAGTATTGAATAGGGATACAATTAAAGTTGTTACAGAATCACCGATTCTCTGTTCATCATAATACCATAATATTTAAATTGAGTTACATGACAGTAACACTGTATTTGTTATCATTTTTAAAAAGGTGAAGATGATTCTCAGACCATGGACCCCATAGAATACAGATTTCTTTTTTCCGGTAGTGTTGATTCACATTGCTGCTGCAAATATATATATATATATATATATATATATATATATATATATATATATATATATATATATATATATATATATATATATATATATATATATGAGTAGTTCCAGTTGACTTCCTGTCTTTCTGCTCGAATGATAAGAGCAGACTGATTGAAGGCAGTCAAATAGTGATCGTCTTCTGCAGTTGGAGATAAATTCCCCCACAGAAGCAAAAAAAACATTCTCATGCACAAAGAGACAGTTTGTGGCTGGTTTAAAAATAAAAGGAAAACCTGACAGAGCAATTTACCGCATTATAAAGAACTTCAAAGAGATTCATTTGCCAAGAATAAAGCCTCAGGGTATTCAAGGGTGTCCAGCAAGCACCAGGATTGTTTCCTTGTGTGGATTTAGCGACAGAATCGTGTCCTCACCAGGGGACATCCTGGCCAGCCACCCTCAATATTGTCTCATTAATACAAAGAACTGGTCTGGTTCACCTGGACTCAACTTTGCTTTCCAGGAGGACGTACCAACGGCCGCACAAGAAACTGCTTCTGGATGAGGTATACAACTGATCAAAAACATGAAGGATGTGATGTAGAGTATCAGCAGAGTAGGAATGCTGTTGATGCCCCACATTGTCACATGCTTTTGTTCCTCTAATTGGCTGGACGGTGTTCAGAAGCAGTTTCTTCTGCAGATGTTGGCACTCTCTTCTGAAAATCATCGCTGACCAGACTAATTCTTTACATTGCGGACCAGGCTAAGAAAATGTCCTTAACCTTAATCCCATTGATCCTGAGGTTCATCAAGAAGCAGTTAGAGGAGCAGAAATCCCCAGCTTGGATTCACTCAGGGCCCTAATATATCAAGAATGGTTACTCAACAGGTAGGAGAGACATGGCCAATTCAATTCAATTTTATTCATAGAGCGTCTATTACAACAGAAGTTGTCTCTAATTATACCCTCCAGGAATCCGCGATTCCGTGATCACGGAATTTTTTGCGGATTTCACGGCTGTCCGTGGATTTACAGACCTTCCGTGGATTTCAATGTCTGGTGCAGAAAAATCACTTTTACTGGGGTTAATATTGCATATGTCCGCGCTGAATATGTGAATTATGCATTTATATATTTTTTTTCTCTTACGACCTCAGATCAGACGAGACAGCCGCATAAAGCATAAAAGCACATAAAAAACCCGCACATTTAAACGCATAATCAATGATTTTAGCCCGCAGAATCAAGGATTTTAGCCCGCAGAATCAAGGATTTTTGCCCGCGTTTTTCTGGAGGGTCTATCTAATGGCCCGTTTGCACTAGTCCCACCTCAGCTCGGTTCTACCCGCCACGGCCCCGTCTTGCGCTTTTGCACTAGGGGCTGAGACGGGTAAAGCCGCTCCAAGCAGATACTTTTACTGTAACCATTCTTGCGAGGTTCTAACCGGGCTGAGCCGGGACTATTTCCGACGTCATCACATTACAGGCAGCCGATTGGTCGGTGGGCGGGGCCGGCAGACTTTGAATCAGGAAGCGGGAGTCAGCGCGAGAGCGACCCGCGGCTCGCAGCGATTTTATTATACAGCGCAAACGTCTGTTTGGTGATCTAACTCTGAGGTGCAGATGTTCATAAACCTGGTGGCTGTCGAGAAAATTAAAAAAGGGATGTAGACGGGCTGTTTTCTTCTCAGCCGCTCGCAGCTCCAGCTGATTTCTGATCAGCGCCGACACAAACAAAGGTGTTGCGCAATTGAGTACGTCACCGCAGCTTCACCCCAACCTGCCCACTTCTCACCTGGCTGTGGAAAAACAAACGGGGACAAAACGGGTAGAGGCGTGACGAGCCGAGTCGGGCCGAGTAAGTACTAGTGCAAAAGGGCCACAAGTGCTTTCCAGAGACCCAGAACATGACCCCCGAGCAATTATACATGAACATAACATAAACTTACAACAGTACCACTTCCTTTCCATTTTACACACTTTTATTTCAACATGCAGATATCTGAATTATACCAACAGGGAGTTAAGCTTCTTTGGTCGGAGACCCTCCTTCTCAAAGGAGAGACACTAAAACTGATTGCAGCAAATCTGCAGTGTTCCTAAAAAGGATATCAACATCTGCAGAGGTACAAGCTATGTCACAACTGCTTCACTATGTTCCACTGTTGTAAGATGAGCGATGGCCTCCCTAAATTTGGTCAACACATATTTGTCAAGAAAACCCTTTTTAAAAGCTTACTTTATCAGTATACTATGAAAATATGTGACAAATGTGATATGAGAACACTGAAGTTGCAAAATCTGAATAACTGCCAAAACCTTTGGGCACAGCTGCAGAGATTTTCCTCATAACATGGACTTTTCCTTTCCATAGAAATTCAAATCAATCAAAGCGCCTGTAGATGGGAGTGAACATGTAATCGGACAGAAAGCAGAAGCTCCAGCTGCAGCTCGCACACTTTTTTATAATGAATGTTCTCTCTTTAATTTGGCCGATGCAGAGAGAAGAACAAATGCTTTGATGTTGCAGCTAATCATCATGGATGAAACCTTGGAAAATAACGGTTCAGGTGGTCCTCTTACTTATTGAACAATGCATCCAGTCAGATTTCTCTGAACAGCAGATCATTAGTCAGATTAACCCTGCGTTTGTTTCTCCCCATTAGCATTAGTGGATGCTCTCTGAAGGATCCTCGAAGGACAAAAGTAAAATGCCACAGTTGTTCCACAGACATAAGTACAAATGTTCCTGGAGAGCAGCATGAAGAGCAAAGTCGGGCTGAAAAAATACATAAACGACCTACGTGAAGGGCCCTCGATGAAATGTTTTTATTTCTGTAAGCAGCTCAAAACAGTTGGACTAATGTACCTCCATAAGTGTTTAATTCAAATGTCAAGAACTGCCAAGGGATACTGTAGATGTTGAAGAGACAAGCAGTCCTGCTGTGGATCGCCCGTATCATTTATATCAGACGCCTTCAGCACACGCGTGTGTTCAGCCCGGCGCAACACCACGGTAGCGTCTAAGAACATTTCACTCCACTTAAACGTCTGAAGTTGAAAGAAGGTCAGCATCCTTTTAAAAAGGCATCTCCTGCAAATGTGCCAGTAGGTCTCAGCGGCTGCAAAATAAAAACGCGTTACGGCAACAAGGCAAGCTTTGTTGTCCCTGGATAATGAGACAATTAAGAAATGAGCTCAAGATAACGGCTTTATACAACAATATTAGGCTTTCCTGGCTTCTTTAGTCAGGACTTTTTTTTATCTCCCCAGCATCAGATCTGTTTCAGGACCTGCTGATTTATACATTGGGCACCAATTGAGCATATAATTGTAGACCTTAAAATCTGGATATGAAGAGCAAAGAAAGCAGATCAAAAGTAGCTGTGTGTGTAACATGGAGGGATTGAAAGAGGGAGAGGATATTTTGGTGGTACAATATAGAACCTGACCTAATATATACAGTAACCTCTCATAACTTAAACATTAAGACAGTTTTAAAAACACAATAATCTTTCAGTCATTTCACCGTTTATTTAAAACATCCAGTGGGTTTGATGTTGTTTTATTATAAATTTGTTAAATGTGTCACTGTTCCTTTCATAGCGTCCGAGCTACCGTATTTCCTAGCGTCCTCATTCCCCCTTGTCCAGGTTATCCAGGGTGTTTCAATCAAAAGTTTCCATCAGACCTGATGCCAAAGACGCCAAAACATGCAGTTTCTTGAATGGCCACTTGGATGAATGTGAGTCAACTCCATCTGACCGCTGTGCTAAAATGTCCAACTTTACCGCAGAAATAAATACACTTTCAACCTTGTAGAAAAAACGGTTTTGGTTTTTCTAAGCTAGAATTCACATCCATGATATTTGTATGGGCGGTTCACCTTTATGTACCTAATTAGGTAAAATAATATTCCACTATAAATATAGGCATAATGAGGTTTTTGTTGTTTGTTTTTTTTTCATTTGAGTGATGGCGGTTAAATGGCTAGCTGTCATCAGGTATTTGGACGGACTCAACTGATTTGTAAAGTATTGTAAGTTAGGTAACATCACATTAGCGTTACCTAAGCTGATAAAGCAAGCTTGTGGTAACTGAGGTAAGGTGAGAGCTTTCCCATCCGCTGCTAGTCTTGTTCTTTCCAACCATTTGTTTTTTACTTAATCAGAAATAACTCATTCATCAAATAACAAGTGACTTCTGCCAAACCAGTGCTCCAAAAATTGGGCTTCGGTCAAACCCAACAAGCTAAAATCTGTTGGTGAAGTTGCTTAGAGTTTCCCAGTCAAAGGTCTCAACCATCTGAGCCCTCGTCTAGTTCTGAAAAAAAAATGCATATACTTCAATTTAAAAGTGTGGTTTGATGACATTTCTAGCGAGAAATATGATTTTTTTCCCACAATCTCTGTTCAGTGAGTGTATATCATGCATGGTTTATCAGTTATTAAGAAGCATTTTTCCGCTTCGGATTTGGCCAGAGTGATAATGGTTTGAGGAGAGGTTTAAGTTACAGTGGTCTATGAAGTACTAGATGTATCTCCCTCCGCAGAGCATGTTAGGCCTATGCCAACTTTTTTTGATTAAAAGGTCCTATGACGGTCTAAGATATGTTTGCATAACTTAAACACACAGAAATGTATTAGCACTATGATATATTATACATTTGATCATCCAGGATCATCCTGTCAGACTGAGGAAGGGGTTAAAGGGTCTATAAATAGCCATGTTAAGTTAATGGGAAAATGTCAAAGGTGAAACAATCAGTAGTTTAAGGGGAAAATAAACTCAGAACTGGTCCAAATTGAATAGTATGACTGTGTATAATACTATCATTGATATCTTAAAGAAATCTGGCCTCAAAATACTCGTTAAAAGATTTTGACTGATTGTTTCCAGCTTGGCCCTTAAAGAGGTCTCTGAACGTACAAGTCAAACATCCATGATGTGTACCAACAAGAAAATCAAACTTTGTCGTAGGACAACAGTGAAGACATCGTTGGAAAGGTCTTGACCTCAGGAGCAACATATGTCAATATGAGATTTGTGGGCAATTCCTGCTCCCCAGGTGTGCCCTTTGAACCTTGTACCTGTGACACTTTTGAAGCTCTGCACCTCTACTATCATGCCCGACAGCAGACCAATAGGGGGCGCCACTGAATAGGGTCAAAACCTATAAAAAACATGATTTCACCCTCTTACCAATACAAAAGTCAAAATCAGACCAGACAGGCGTGCTTCCCACCCTTAGAAACATATAATAAGCTTGCAAAGTTTGTGATCACAGTTTTATATAATAGTGGTAATTCATTGGAACTACAAAAGCTATGACGTAGCACAATGCTGTGTATTGTAACTTAGCACAAATTGTAGTTCTGGTAACCTCCTTCCGGTTTAGGTTTAAGATGTTGACATTAGGGTTCAGAAATCATATATCCGCTCATTTTTCAACAGACAAAGTGTGATCATAAAATGTATATGTATATTGTGAGTAGATGTATGTGATGGAAAAGATCAATATATGCATTTATTAGTGCTATTTTAACATTTTGTCCTGCTGCCTATCTCGCCGACAGAAAGGGTTGTGTTCAATGGCATAACGTATTAAGCAACGTTTCAAAACAGATCTTTCAGACCTCATCCCTCGATCTATTTTGTTTCTATGAAGTGTTAATGTGGTTTATAATTTGTTTGTTATGGCGTGACTTCCAAACAAGAGCATTTAGTTCATAACTAGCAATACTGGCTAATGAACACCCCAAGTAATAATAATAATTTAATAACTGATAAACCATGCATGATATACACTCACTGAACAGAGATTGTGGGAAAAAAATGCATATTTCTCGTTAGAAATGTCATCAAACCACACTTTTAAATTGAAGTATATGCATTTTTTTAAAAAGAGGAATGAGGAAACCACTCGCAGTGATTACCTGCTCTGAGCGTCACATATAGCCGCAGACCGGATTACATTTGAGTCAATTGTATTCTACTTGCGTCTGAAAGAGACGCAGATGGGTACCTTTTGCGTCAGTATGTGTCGCTAAAGGGTCCTGACCAAGCATCGGTTTTTGACGAGTCGAGAGTGAGACTGTGTTGAGTTCTCAGGACTCCAGGGTTCCTGTCCCCAGCACCTTCATTGTAGTTTCCATTGCTCTCACCTCTCATCACTCAAGGAAAAGTTGCAAAGCGTTTAGGGAAAATGCAAAGAAAGAAGAACATATCAAACAGTTACTTTGGTTTAACTTTCTTTGCAGACAATTTAAATTCAATATGATGGGTTCATGTAGACATCCTTTAAGATTTTCCTACTAGATCCATGAAGGAGCAGAAGCATTACGCTGTCAATATTTTAAAAACCTTCACAATAAATGTCCATATTTCTTCGTGGTGAAATGTGCAGATGAAGCTCAAAGATGTCTGAAGATCAATATGAAGTAATTAAGGCAAATTAGGATTTTATGCATAAAATGTTTTGAAACACGGCTTCTTTTGTCATTTTCTTCTCTTTCTTCTCGGTTTTAAGGCCACTTCTAATCTCCATAAATGATAAAGGGGCAGCAACTCAACCATCTTTCTGATTTTATAAATAATAAGCTGTAATCTCCCTCAGACTTTAGCATTTCACCGCAGCTCTAATCTTCCTTTTAAATGCTGTTTCATCTTTCTTTGTAGTCAAACACACTAACCCTGCATCATCTGCAAGTTTAAGATTCTGACAGTCGTAATGGAGGAAAAAAAGCCACCGCTTCTCCATCTGAAGGTCAGGAGATAAAGTTCCCGTTATCCACGAGAGTTTAAATCGTCTCTTTTAGACGAGCCTTGTGGGAACACGTACATATACCGGTCTGGGCGTGAACGGTCATTTTGTGCATTTATCTTTCCCAGTTACCAGATCCTACCGACTGCTCGTCTTCCACTCGTCTGCCTCATTACTCCACCTCTCCCATAACCTTTAAATACAGATGCATTTTCTGCCCTCCCGGCAGGCAGGGTGGTGCTCCTGCTGCCTGAAAGGTTAATAGATTTCCCGCCTCTCTTGTGCAGTGAAGTGCAACAGGATGTCCTATGTGTGTCACATTTGTCCATTTCAGATATGCACAGGAAGCAGTTTGGCATGTTTATGACAGAAATTTGATGTGCCCTTCTCCCAAACCGACAATTTAATTTTCAGTCTTTTTTAGGGATTTGTGATAATATTTTTGACACTAAGATGTATATGTATATAAGTTTGTGTGCGTGTGTGTGTGTGTGTGTGTGTGTGTGTGTGTGTGTGTGTATATATGGGTATATATATGTGTATGTGTGTGTGTGTGTGTGTGTGTGTGTGTGTGTGTGTGTATGTACGTAAGTTATGCAAAATATATACAGTTCCTAAACGGTGATTTAATCTTAAACTCAGCATCTGACTGCATTTTTTTGTGTCTCTTTCAGCACCATATTTCATAACCAATAAGTTTCAAACTCGGTATGTGTGTGTGTGTGTTTGTTTCATAGGTAGAGTGGTTGTCTCAACTGTCATGGACCCCCGACGCTCACTCGTACGGGCAGAGGTAGAAACGAGAGGGAAGCATGAAACAGAATCGCGCGTTCGTAAAGGGCAAGGTGAGAACCGACTGAGAAAATTGATGTCTTTCGGGGAGACAGCACTGCAGATGATCACGCATTGTGGGCTGTGTTACATAAGAATCTTTCCACAGCTGAAGGGAATGACAGAAATAAACATGGTGTAATTGTGAATGCAAAACAATCAGTAGTGACAGGGTCACAGATACAAAGCTACTGGTGACCAGAAGGGAAATCTGCACTGGAGTGTCACCAGGAAATCCAGTGAGTCCTTGTTCACAGTGAGACAGAATATTTCCCACAGTTTGCCTCATTTCTGTGGATCTTTGTTCGGCTTGTTCTCCCAAAGAAATTGTGCATTCATCCATCATCTACATGACTCTCATTTTCAGAGCCAGGGGTTGCGGGAGCATAAATCCTTACATAATGCATATGTTTAAGGCTTTTGAGGTCGATCATCAACATCATCTGTTTACGCTTTTTCCCTTACATGCTGAGATATTTCAGAATATTAATTAATATCTAGCTCATAAATCATTCAATAGAAAAATCTTTGCAGAAGATTGATCTCTTAATCTGGGAAAACTGAGGTACTGAACAACAATAATCACATTTTTTGGAACAAATTATGGCATTAAACCCACTCTATGTATCAATGCCACTTCTGAGTACATGGGGGCAGCATATATTATCCGCCCACATGTGAAACACAACACACAGTATTACAACACCTTATAGTCAACACATCAGATCTGTGTGCCCCGTGTGGTCAGAAGTGGTATTGCTACATAAAGTGGCTTTAAAGCGACAGCACACATACTTTTGATGTTTTATTGACTTGAATTAAAGTGAATGGGACAGTCCCCACTGAGCATACGCCACCGGCCTGGAATTGCACCACGTTACTCTGTCTTTTGCAAAAACACCAATCGGAGTACAAACCAACGTCAACACATCTGCTAGCAGGTTGTTAAAAGGAACCCTGGTTATTAAGACTTGTAGTCCCTAATTAGCCACAATTGTTCTCTTATACTAAAATATGTTGTTAGAAACACATAAAATAATCTAATTGCTTTAAAAATCTACAATGTTTATCACATATTTTGACCTGCGGGAGGCGCCATGTTTTACCTGCGCAATGCATTCTGGGGGCGATGACGTAGAGCGGTGGCTCTGGGAAGATAAGCCGCGTTAGTTTAACTGGGACAGGTATCTAAAACATAGATGAGCAGCACTCTCCCGGCCGTGGAGGCTGACGAGGGAGCCCATAAGACGTCTCGGTTCAGGCAAACTGGATTAAAGTTCTGTGATGCACGGGAGATCTGCAAAAATGATCAATGTCGTGCGCATCTTACCAGTGCATTAGGCTCCTGCGTAGACGGCGTAGCCTATGGCGTAGACGGCGTAGGCTACGGCGTAGACGGCGTAACCGTGGCTATACAGCCCGCAGCGCTCCGCCATCCTCTCTCGCCGCCACCGGGATGGAGACGCCGGTGGGCAATATGCACGTTTGGGTGGGCATAGCCCACCCCTGCCCCCCCCCCTAAAACCGGCTTCGGTGTTTTATTGTTTTATTATTCGGTGTTTTATTGTAGCATCGGCTATCTGCTAGTTGAAACGTGTGGTCTGTTAGTCTATCTGAGTTTTATGGTGTTTTTATAGTTCATGCTGTATGGTGCAGTACTTTTTTCTTTTTTTTTTTTTACTTTTTTGTAGGTGCGCCGTCACCTTAATGTTTAGCTGTGTTTTCATCTGTTTCTGGGTGTAAAACAGTGGACGGGGGTTAGCAGGTGCCACCGTCTGACGTCACTACCCAGAATGTAAACAACAATGGCGACCTACGAGTTAAATTATATTTTCACATTTTATAAAAACGAAGACATCAACAAGGTTTTTTATATCACATTGTTATAATTGATACCAACATTTATCTTTTAAGACCTACATGTCTTAATAGCCTTTTAACAAGAAGGTAGCCAGCTTGGTCTTCTGGTGAGTTTATAATCTCAGAAGTGCCAAAGAAAGGACAGAGGACCAGGTCGGAGGGAGTGGGGGAACAGAAAATGACAAGAGCTGTGAGAAGAAACGGCGGGAGCGGTGCCGTTTTCATTGTTCTGGATGCTATTAAGGGTTGTGAGCAGTGCTTTGACATTCTTTGAGTGCAGCATGGCAAAGCGTTTTCAGAGGATGTGTTTATTTCTTCACAGATTTACTGAGAGTAAGCTACATTACAGCTAACTATGTTGCTGTGCTGAGAGCTGGAATGCCTCTTCAGTCATCTCTGAAGGTTCTGTAGGATTTGCCGTCTTTGACATTTATTCTGGGCTTTAGCTGGTAAACAAATCCACATGTATTGCTACCTGTGGCTATGTGGCTTAGACTTTTGCAGAGCCACTTCAAATATTTTCTTTTATGGCATTTATTAATGCAACAATAAAAATCCTGCTCGGTATAATTCTGATGAAAAGCCAATTCACACAGTTTAAAAGGCAAATCTGCTCCTTTGTGCTGAAATTGGACTGTTTGCACAAAGAATGAGCTCTGATATGAATAATAGGCTTTAATTTAACCAGCACCTTTTGATTGTTGCACCTTAGATTCATGTTTGTGCTTCTGTCCACGGACCGATCCATACAACATTAATTTTCTTTGATGTGTGTCGGCTTGAGAGCATTTACGGCCACAGAAGCAGCTCAAAGCCAGACAGGAGACACTCATTTGCAAGAACTATCCTTTTTATCAGTGGTTTGCTTTAATGGTGTTCTTTGATATTTCCAACTGGTTTTCAAGCTGCTCCGTTTTTAAATGTTCAATAAAAAAGACACTGATCAAGTTGAAGAAGAAAGTGTAATTTATTTTTAAAAAAAACAGTTTTGGGACGTATTTTAAAAGAATCACCTAAGATTTTCAAGCTTTGTAAATCTATGAGCAACAAATGAGATATTATTCAATTGTTAAATAAAGACACTGTTAAAGACTTTACTTAGTAAGTCGGGTCAACTGGTTGTTTAGACCCACTTTGACATATGAAACACAACGACACACTCGTGCAACTCAGATGACTTGAACTCAGGAGTAATTTAGAATGACTAAGAAGCAGCTGATGAAGAGATAATGTGCTGTTTGAAACCGTCAGCAGACGTGTTTTCTTGTTGCTGCTGTGACAGGTTGAATGGGTTAATGTGGGTTTTTGGAGATGCAGCTGCTCTCTTCTTTTACTGAAATCGCCTTTCATCAACGAGTTTTTACCAGAACTTACTTCCTACTTTCATCTGTGTGCATACAGACTTCTTACATGTGCAGCGCGTGTTTCAGTGCTTGTCCCGATGTAAAGCCGCTACTGCAGAAGCAAACTGTCTTCGTTCAGCTGCTTCACCTGAGTTACAGCCAGGATTGGACTTTTTGTCCATTTTAATTCCTAACAAAATATAAACCCATTTTCCCTAAGGCGTGCCAAATCTTTGTCATTTTCGTGGGAGATTGAAGTCACGCCTTCACTGACACCAAAAACGGTCCACCGTCCCCTTTTTGACTGAAAACGTAGCAAATGTCCAGCACGTCTTCTGATATGTTGACAAGATGCATGAAGTGTCCAGTGTTCAATTTTCTGACCATTTCGAGTAAGCTATTCATGTTCCTGCAGTGCCATAATACGCCACGTGTAAGTGTACAAGTAAGCATTAATGGTGATAAGACGAAAGGAGAAGAGATACCAAACCTGTTTAAGCGTCCGTCCCCCCAAACAAAAAAGGAAAATATAATATGTACAAAAGACATGGAGATAATACACATGCATGAGAAAAGTAATGTAAAATGTGTTCAGAGCTTGGATGTTTTTCTTTTTTGAGAAATTTAAAAAGGGTCTTGCTGGTTGCCACAAATGCTCTGATTAAAGGTTTAAGTGTGCTCTGGATTAAATATAAGTTAGTATAACAACATTTAATGATACAGTGAGCATGTCAAAGCTGGAATAAGTAAAAGCACACAAAAAAGCTCCAAAGAAAAAGGGATGATTACTGACTATCACCGCTCTTCATAGTCAAAACTTATTCAAACAGAGCCTGAATTTATAGCCTGAGTATGCTTATAAAAGCACGGTAGTGTAAAAATAAGTGTTGGACATAATGTAGGACTCTTGTTAGACCCATTTACAGCATTTTTGCTCGGCACATTGCAGCATTTGAAACCCACATGCCTCTTGTGATCCTGAGTTCAAACTTATAGAAGAGTAGATGTTTTTAGAGCGTACTTATATATATATATATATATATATTAAAATTGGACCAACTCATGATGGAAATCAGTTGAATACTCTTTTGCAGTGACTGAACTGTTTTCTTGCTCTTGTGTCAGGAACATTTTCCGTTTGCAGATCACTGACTGTAACAAAGTTGGCAATGAAGACGGGAATGTGCCACATCCCTGCAAGGCGTCCCTATTTTCATAATCATAAATGCTCACTGGGTAGACGAGCCCTCAGCGTACCCGTGTGTAGCAGACTCTACTTAATGTTTTTTGTTTGGTCTTTGAAATTACTGTTTAATGATGTGCTTTACTTTTTTCTTCTTTTCTTTTTTTTTGTAACCTGTGGCATTAAATCCTCTGGAAACCATCTAAATGGAGTGAAAATGAGCATTTCGAAGTGAAGCTTCTTAAAGCTACATTAAGTGCGACATTTTCAGACTGGTTAATTTTCATGTCATAATGATAGCTGAGTTGCCAAATTGCCTCACTTAAAAAAATAATAAAAATAATAAAGAGAATTAAATTAAATATGTCAAATAAAGTCAAACTAAAATATGTCTGAGCACCACTGATGGTGTGTGCCGGCTGCATTAACCAGAGAATAACAACTCTGTTTATTTCTCATCTGTATTTCCATCTTTAATTTTAGAAATTTACAGTTTCATAATTAGTGTGCATCTACCTTTATAACATGAGCTGCATCTGGCTTCTGGCTTTGTCACTGACCTTTTAGTACCCTTTTGAGCACGAGTGCAGACCTTTTTTCTTTTTTTTTTTAATAAGTAGAGGTTGAAAACAATAACAACCAGTCTAGTTACATCAGGTCTGAGAGAAACAAAATCACTGGGGACAGGAGGCCTGTTTATCCATTTATTTTGCATATTAACCCATTCAAGCCTGATGTATGAAACAATAACAGGAATCGCCCCACCCTTTTATAATGTTTGTTATATTTTGAAATTAAACACCCCCAATTTGGTCTTGAACATTTTTTTTTGTGTCATTGTGAATACATTTGTTAATTTAATTTAATTTGTTTTATCATTTTGTCATATTTATTTATTTTAAAATGTTTTAAAAAAAATTTTTTTTTTTTTTTTAGTTTTCATTACCCAGGTGGTGCAGAGGTCTCCAAAATTATTTATTTTTAAATTATTATTATTATATCAAATATGAATCATCCAGCAGATATATTGTTATTATGGAATAATAAAATTATATGAATTCATGACACTTAAACACGATGCAATATTCTCTGGCAATTTCTCACATGGAAACAAGTTTTTGACAAAGTGGCTTTGAAGCCCATTTTTCTGACCTATTAGGATGCCATATTGAAAAGACCAAACAATTTAAATTGTGTTAAATAAACATGTCCAGAAGTTAGTTGGAACATGCCCACATTACTAGTTTTTCTTAGCTTATCTCATGCTAACCTATGACGCCAACTAACATTACATTCATTCTTTAACATTATTTAGCATTAGACTTGTCAGTCCATCCTGGTCTAAGATGTTGCTACCAAATATCTTTGAAATGAGGACTTCCAGAGCTGTGGCTGAGCTCCAGGCTGACCGGGCTAACCGGACTAGCCGCGGTCTGGCTATGTGGCTTGGTTAACAGCAGCAGCGATTGGACCATAATACCAGCCGGTACCAGGCCGGCCCCTACCCAGACCCAGTAGCTGCAGTCTGTTTTATGTTAATTTAAATGTCCATCCATCCATCCATCCATCCATCCATCCATCCATCCATCCATCCATCCATCCATCCATCCATCCATCCATCCATCCATCCATCCATCCATCCATCCATCCATCCATCCATCCATCCATCCATCCATCCATCCATCCATCCATCCATCCATCCATCCATCCATCCATCGTCCGCCGCTTATCCGTTCCCGGGTCGCGGGGGCAGCAGCCTCAGCAGAGATGCCCAGACTTCCCTCACCCCAGACACTTCCTCCAGCTCTTCCGAGGGGAGTCCGAGGTGTTCCCTCCCAGGCCAACCGAGAGACATAGTCTCTCCAACGTGTCCTGGGTCTCCTCCCGGAGGGACATGCCTGTAACACCTCCCTAGGGAGGCGTCACGGAGGCATCCGATACAGATGCCCAAGCCACCTCAGTTGACTCCTCTCAATGTGAAGGAGCATCGACTCCGAGCTCCTCCCGGGTGACCGAACTCCTCACCCTATCTCTAAGGGAGCGTCCAGCCACCCTGCGGAGGAAACTCATCTCGGCCGCTTGTATCCGCAATCTTGTCCTTTCGGTCACTACCCAAAGTTCATGACCATAGGTGAGGGTAGGGGCGTAGATTGACCGGTAAATCGAGAGCTTCGCCTTTCGACTCAGCTCCCTCTTTACCACGACGGTCCGGTGCATCGACCGCATAACTGCGGACGCTGCACCGATCCGTCTGTCAATCTCACGCTCCATTGTTCCCTCACTCGTGAACAAGACCCCGAGATACTTGAACTCCTCCACCTGAGGCAGGACTTCTCCACCCACCCGGAGAAGGCACGCCACCCTTTCCCGGTGGAGAACCATGGCCTCGGTCTTGGAGGTGCTGATTCTCATCCCTGCCGCGTCGCACTCGGCCGCAAACCGCCTCAGCACATGCTGGAGGTCCCGGTCTGATGAAGCCAACAGGACAACATCATCCGCAAAAAGCAGAGACGAAATCCTGTGATTCCCAAACTGGATCCCCTCCGGACCCTGGTTACGCCTAGAAATCCTGTCCATAAAAATTATGAACAGGACCGGTGACAAAGGGCAGCCCTGCCGGAGTCCAACATGCACCGGGAACAAGTCTGACTTACTGCCGGCAATGCAAACCAGACTCCTGCTCCAATCATACAGAGACTTAATTTAAATGTAAATATGTTAATTTGCGCTGTGAATTGACCGCTTCTGGAGTACGTGCCAAGTGGAACTCCAACTTCCTTTAGCTCTAGCAAAACTTTTTCATTTTGTTTCAGCTTTGAAAACCAGCTTTGAAGCTTCAGCTTTGAAAACCAGATGTTACTTTTTGGATGCCAGTGAATTTCAATAGATACTATAATCTAAAACAAAAAAAAAATGAAAAAAACATGTTCAGGTTCCGGTCTTTAATATAAACATGAACCAAAAAATTTAACATGGAACTGTTTCCATGAGTCGTCACAAAAATAAGAATAGTTGGGGTTTTGCCACCATAAAGTGTAACTTGGGTACATATTATGACATTTATTCGTACATCTACAGATTACGAGTATTTCTACAGAGATACGGGTCCTGCTGGACTTCAACACGGCAGAGCAGGTATTAAAAAGTTTCAACGATCAACAAACCATTTTGAAGGTTATAAAAATGGGAGAAAAAAAAAATGTCTGTTACACCTATTTTCGTTTTCCACACTCAAGTCTTCAAACTAAAGAGAAGAATTTCTCAATTTGAGTATTAAGCCGTAAGAGAGGCTGCATGAGCTCATATAATAAAAATGAGCATCAGTGAAACCTTGGGGCAACCTTTAAGCTAATTTCCACTACTGTCCACAAGTCGCTGTCTAATAAAACTTGACTTTGATTCCAAGACAAAGGGTGGCAGAAGGGTGGCTTTGTCATCTCCTGCCAGCTGGACTCTTGAACAAATCAGCGACTGCTGCCAACAGGTCTGAGCGTGCTGCCAGTACAATTACTGGATGCCCGTCCACTTTCCCCCTTTTGTCCTTTTCAGATCTATGACATCCCCGCGCTGCCCAACCCTTTCATCCAAACTGAGCATATTCTGTTGGGCGTGCAGCTAGCTAATTTAGGCGTCTGTGAGATGCGATGGTCTTTGTGTGGTTTCGAATCTGAAATAATGAGCCAAATTCTCCTCCTTGTAACCCAGCGCTCAATCTGCACACTGCAGTCCGACTGGCTTCCCTCCACATGGCAATGTCGAATAGAAGAAAAGAAAATATAGTTAGCGGTCCCAACCTTCACAGCTCTAATTCATGTAGAAATGCTAATGAAGCAGAGCGGAAGGTTGGAGGGTAATTGCAAGCAAGCTAAACTATGACGGAGAACATGCACAGTCTTGGTGGAATCCCATTAACTGAAGGAGCGCGTAAATATTCATGTTGACATGTTTGAGACGTCTTAACTCAGATGAGATAGAAAGCTATATTTATATCCCGGAGGCTACTACATGCAAACATCATCAAATTAGTAAATATGGATGTAAATTGTATGAAAGATTTGCACTGACACCAGTGTTTATATATAGGAGCTGCTCTAGCTCTTTTCATTCATGACATGGCATAAAAAGGAAAGAAATTGTCAGACATGCCTCAAAGTAACATCTATAATATTTAATCCTACTTCGCACCATGTTTATGTGTGCGGTTAAAACTTTTGGAGAATGTAACAGCGGTGAAATGGCTACAGTGTGCGAGCTGTCAGACAGCGCAGTTTAGGTCCTTTTCCTCCAATTAAGATTATGATTATGTGAAACAATCAAAAACAAATGTAGAACACAGCTGACAACAAATAAAGGAAATCTTCCGGTGGACCTCGTATACTGATATACTTCCTCACAGACCTGAGTGTGTCTGAGCGTGTCTGGGATCAAATTACAGCTTGTTTTGAAGTCAGGATATCTTTGCCTCACAGATAAACTGTTTTATTTGGGAGAAACAAGGGTGTGATATAAAGAACACCTATTTTCTTGAAGGAAGTGCCTCCTGCAGTCAGTAATCGATGATCCTGTGTTGACCAAGCAGACGGTAAAAACCAAGCTCTCTCATTTTTACCTCAAAATGTTTTACACTGGCACATTTAAGAAATATCTACAGTTAAACATCCGCAAAACTGTTTACAGTATGGACTGAATGCAAAATATGTGAACTTGCATGATTCTGGACTGCTATGCAGCATCACAGTGGCTGGCAGAAGCTAGCCATAAGATGTGAACCAATTTTCTGTTTCCATATCTTTTTTTCTCTTTCTTTTTTGTCCCAGTACTAAGATGTTTATAAATGGAAAGGCTAAAGGGAACTTCAGTAGACACTGGCAGGCTGCTACCAAACTGACACAATAATCTGGAGGCCGATACTTTAAAGCGTAGCCGAGTGAAAGTGTTGCTGACCCCCCCCACTTTGTGTCAGATGCTGCTGCAGCTACCTATTAATGATATATATAATGGTAGGACAACATGAATCACCGGCTCAGCCCTCGTCCATCAGCATTGTGTTTTTCTTTACATGAACTATGCTGCTCTGGAGCCAGCTAACTGGTAATAACAGTGTTTTTTTCACAGCTTGAGCATTTTTAATAAATAAAACAGTAAGTGAAAACATGAACCTGAAAGCCTCTCCACGCCACAAATGAAAAAATGAGGAGTAAAACTAACACAATCAATGTTAATTATGTAGTTAAATGTGATTTTTATATATTTTTTTTAATATTCACAAACCATGAATAGAAAACTTACCTAACCCTAATTAAACAGGGAGTGAAAAGAAATGAACAAAAGCCTGAAAAACACTCCAGAACCGGACAAAGGAGTCATTGAAGGGGGCGCTGACTCTTACTCTTACTCTTACGTCTAAATACTCCGGATTAGGTTGGCCTTGACGGATGCAGTACGTTTCCTTGCTGTCTGGCAGTATAACCAGCTACCAGGAATGTACCTTTTACATTTGTTTGCTCCAGAATCCGGGTCATTCGGATATTGAGTTTTGGCCGACACCAAATTCTGATCCGATTAGAAAAAGAAATCCCCAAAACTGCAAAGAGCAGAAGCTGCTGTAGCACTGTATCTGCTGTTCAATTTGAAACATTTCCGGATTGCAGACATGTCTGAAATGCTCCGGAGAACGCTTCAAGTTTGCTTTACGTCTACTGTAGGTTTGTCAGTGTTATCGAATCCTCAGTTAAAAAAGAAACTATTGGCTTTACAGTTGGTAAATAATTGTAACAGATGCTGTAGGAAAGATAAATAAAGGGATGGGTGAGATAAAAAAACTAGATATGTATAAAAGAACAAATTCTTTATTTAAATGTCAATTACAGCCCTCCTCCTTTTTCCTGAACATACACCAGTGCACCACCATCAAATATGTATTTTAATAATAACATCCATTAGAAATATTTATGAATAATTATTTATTATTCAATGGCGCTGGACCAAGGGAAGATCAGCCAGCTTTCGATTCATGGAGGAATTTTTTTCAATCTGGATGTGGAGACTTAAACATCTGCTGTGAAGAATAATAATACTCCTGTCGGAGCGCTTTAGTATGGGGGAAGGGCCCCGGCAGCACCGTCTGCTCACTGAGAACAGCAAGAACGATAGGAGTCTTCAAGGTAGATTATAAAAAAGTCTTCAATGACACCTGAAAAACATCACTAGACTTAAGCCTGATTTAAGGTTCTGCATTAAACCAACGCAGAGCCTACGCCGTTGCCGTGACGCTTGTCGTGAACCCTTCGGACTTCTACGTCACTCCATTTCGCCACGGTGCAATACCCCCCCAGAGCGCTAGTTGGTACTCCTATGTGATTTCTTGCTTGTGTTCTTCTCTCAGATGTACTGTAAGTCGCTTAGGATAAAAGCATCTGCTAAATGACAGTAGTAGTAGTAATAGTAGTAGTAGTAGTAATAGTAGTAGTAGTATTAACTACATAATGCAATTTAATGAAATAAAAATGAAACAAATTTGATAATTCCCACTCAATCCCAATCAAATGGAAATCCCTTGATCGGCCCTGAATTCATATCATGTAATCGGATCGGGAAATCTCTACAAACCAGGGTCTACTCTGTTGGGAATTTATCACTGCAAATGATTTGTTGGATCAGCTTGAGAGTTTCAGAGTTTTACAGATTCTTGGTCAGGGGAGCACTGCATTGGTTTTGAGGGGATATCCTCTCAAAACCAACCACTTTTGCAGGAAATCCAGAGCTTGTAATGTCACAGTCGTACATGCATTATAATAGTAACTTATAAAATGCCTGAAATATTATTTTACTGAAGTTAAAAGCTGAAGTTTAAAAGCCAAATTTCTCAACGGCGCACCAAGTAAGTATAGTGTATGAATCCACAGAGTTAAGACCAGCTGTTTAACCACAAAATGAAGACATTTGTCATTTGTGCTGTGTGGCACCTCGTGTGGCATTAGTAAAATGAAGGGACACTTGAAGAAATGAATATGGCTCTGAAAATAATCATAAAACCACATGGCAATCATTTGATTGTAACAGGTGACCAATTATATCTTTAACAGTCCACATCTAATGGCCCCATTAGTTTAACAACTTGCTTCTCAAGAAATAAAAAAGAAATGGTTCTTTTGAAAGAGAAGAACTGTGAACTTTTTTAATTCACTTTGGATACAAAAACATAGCAGCAGGAATCAGCCAGCGTTTCTTTTAACACAGCAGTCACTGGAGGAGGAGTGAGCTGTCTAGACGAGGGTTGACCTTTCTGTTTCAACTGGTGTTCCACCACAATTCACAGCTTTTTCATAACTTTTGCTTAACATTAACTGACTGGTCACAAGCCTTGACCTTAAGAACATTATACTTGCTAAATATAGGCCCGTAGTTATTGTGTAATGTAACAACTTCACACGTATTTGACCTATTTTTTTAGTCCAGTTTCACTTCTGATTTCTTGTCTCTTAATTACATGAAAACCACCCAACATTCTGTTATTTGAGGACAGATAGTACATCACTCTGTCTGCCAATCAAGAGAAGATTATCCAAATGTTTATGTATATCGTTGTGTTTCAGAGGCACAACAAACACACCTAGAGCAACATTTCTAGACTCTGTCCCCACTGCTTTTTTTTAATACTCAGAGCGGCAATACCAGCAATAACAGGCCAGAAGCCTATAAGCCAGTTTTCTCATTACTGTTTGAAGATTTTTTTTTTTTTTTTAACATATATGATGGGGATCGGAGTGGGGGTGGGGTGGGGGGTGTCGGTGGCATCCGCTGCAAGTCTGAAATGAGAGAAACACAGGAAAACACACAACAGGCCTTTGGAATCTGCAAGAGAGAAAACAAACAGAAACGGGAACAGGCCGAAACACAAACAGCAACCATTCCAGGTCTCTGAAACAAAATCAGGACTAGGCTACTGCGATTATCTGTCCCCAAAACTATGGGGTGAGTATGTAGGTGAGTGAGCAGGTGTGTGCCTGTGTAATTGTGTCTTTGCAAAAGTGAAAACAAGGTTTTACATGAACTGCAACAAAAGTGGAGGAGGGAGGGCACAACCACGCCACCCGGGAGACCAGAGGCCGACGAGGAAGGAACTCGAACCCAGGCCTGGCCCCATGGAGGACCAGAAGAGGGACACTGCTTGAACCCCGTTTGTCAAGCAGGATTTTAGAAGCCTTGTTGGTTTTGTGATGTTTGTCACTGAGATGCTCACAGCTGAAGATTTTTCCCAAGGAATTCCGGCTGTTTTCCTTGTCATGCAAAAATATTACAAAAAAAGCCTCATCCCACCGTGTGAAAAGCAAGGAAAGAGAAGATAAAGTACAGAAAACCAGCAACAAACTTCACAAGGATGGAAACTTAGTAGATTCCCAGGTTACACAGCCAAATAAAGTTATTTTTCTCTACCTCCAGCCCTGGTTTCAGAGTGCTGCGGCAGATATGGATGCACCTTGTCTGTGTTTGGTGTGATGTTTCTGACTGGTCCCATTGTGCATGGTCTAATTTGACAGTACTTGACTGATGCACCTGCAGTTTGGCCACAGATGATTTTGGCCTCTTCAAGCTCTGCTGTCTAATCTAGCTTGAAAATCATTTCAGAGCCCTGAATGGTGTTTGACACGATGATTAAAATGTGATCTCGCTCTGTAATGTGTTTTTTATGTTGTTTCTTTTTTTTCAAATATAAAACCTCCAATTGCATTGGAAAGATTATACATCTCAATTTCTACATTGTTGTGAAGTGTTAACAGTTGTTTGTTGCTTTTGTCAACAATGCAGTCACATTTGCATTATAGATTATAATGGCACTGACGTGCTTTTATAGCTGGCACGTATAACTGGCCTGAAAAAGATATTTTAACCAACAAAATGAAAAATGCTTCTTAAGATAGTCAGTTGGTCAAACTTTAAATTAAAAGTAAAATGGCAATGAATCTCCACTGTCTTCCTCAAAAACTAAACTTAGTATTTACTGTTAGTAACGGCAGTGTTGTGAACATGAAAGGTAATTGCTTTATCTACTCCACTACACACAAATGCGTCCACATATTCACACAGCCCTGTATGGATGTGTTGCATTGTCATATTGTCACTTGAAGATTAATTTTTTTTTTTTTTAATCCTCATTCCTCCCCACTATCATTAACTGGTGTTTGCACACGTCCTTGCACACCGAAAACATCCCAAACAAAGATAAATGAGGACAAAATTGCCAAGCGTCTCTGTGGATAAATACACTACCACACACGTCTAGTGGGTCCTTTGAAATGACTTACATGAGTTAGAAACTCCAGAATAGAAAATGTCCTTATATGTCCTTAGATATTTGTGTAAAATCTAATTTGAAACAACCGTTTTTGTCAGCGATGGATATCTTCTGTTTTTTTTCGGGAGTACTTATCTGGTACTTATCTGGTAATCTGGTACATACATGTAACCTGTCCAGGGTGCACCACACTTGCCCATTGACAGCTGGGATGGACTTGGGGTCCCTGTGAACGTGGACGGACATATGAATGAACAGTTTTTGTTTTTTTTGTGAAAATATTGTGCAAATGTTTCAGCTTACAAGTCCAGGTTCTACTGGTAAAGAGGCAATCAAAGTGCACATCTATAAAAACATAGTGATTAATGTCTATCAATAGATCACCTAAAATCTCATATATTGAAACTCTACAATGTGGCTAGGATCTACTTGTGCTTCATTATTGGGTGGTTGCTTTATTGATACATTGCTCAGTCATTTATATCATACATATATTTAGAAAACATATAACTGTGAAAGCAGGATTCATAAAAACAAATCATTCTACCTGCTCCTATTTTATTGGTTTTAATGTCTTAGCGCAGAGAAGTCTGTCTAAAAAGAAACATTTCATATTGTCATCGCTAATATTAGCTTCTTATCCCCTGTAGAGGTTATGTAATAAAATCACAATGGAAGGCAGAGGTGGTGTTTACTGAATACATAGGTTTATCCCTCACTCTTTTTGACAGAGCTGAGCTTGGAGGAGATTCATAACAGGATTACCACACCAGGGTCTCAGATGAACGCCCACGCTTAACCATTTGTTTTAATCCTGCAAATTTGTCAGCAATTACCAACAGTTTATATTCAATCCAAACTCTTGTGGTCTTATGGTCATACTTTACTTCATTTTCCCACTCTTGACATATGAAAACGAAACACACACATGCAAGTCACTCTGCAATGTTATTGAAGGTACAGAATTTACTAATCTTTGCGAATTGACCCTAAAACGCCAGATTGATTTAAAAGTTTTTGTATCAGTTAATCAAACCACAACAAAAGGGGCTTATTTTGACCAGCAGGACCCAGAACTGAAACCTTTTTTGACTTTTCTTATTAGCTGTCAACCCCAAGGTTGATAAGAGAGTACAGACCGCTCTTTTCTCTGTGCATCCAGTAACCCCCTCTGACAAAGTCACCTCTAGTCCACCTTAACATACTGTAGTGCACTGGTGGTGCTTTGCTACACCTAGTCTAAGTGACAAAATAAGCTAATACCCCCAAAAAACTACATGCACCTCCACCAGGACCAGTGCGAAGTGAGATCAGACTTCACAGAAATCTCAAACTGTGTATCAGCTAGCCAACCTGCAAAACCTGTATGTTTTTGTGCTATGGCTCAAAAAGATATGACTCGATTGTTTGGTCAGAAGGAATCATCATGTGATGACTTTGAGCCCACAAAGTCAGCCATAGTTGACAATCACATTACCTGCTGCCCAGTAGCTAGTGCACAAACATTGTTGTGGGGTTTTGTGAGTGCCACACACGCCCACCTGGGCGCTGACACATTGCCAGAATGAGAATAAAGTTCCTTCATTTTATGTGCATATAAGTTTATTGAGGCTGTAGTTCTTTCTACATAAAATAATAACACAAATCACAACGTGTAGATGAGAATATTTCAATGAGATATTTTGCCACTTTGGCTAGCTGTCGTGCATTTCCACCAAGTATGCTAAACCACGTCAGGGTTGGGAAGAGAGAGCAGTATTTGTCTAGCCTGATAGATGACACCCACATCTAGAACGATGTCCATAGGACCTTCCCACCTGAGGGAAAATGCCTTTGCACGCAGCTGGTTAGTGCTATGACCAATCAGAGCAACTACAGGATAGACTCATTTGATTGGCTCCCCATGACCTTTGGGCATAGTTAATGAGCTACAACAGATGGTAGCTAGATGTACCTGCACAGCAAATTTAACTTTGCTAGCAGTTCATCTAGATTTCTGTCGCGGTTCGTGGTTTTGATCAGTTTTTGTATCTACGTTCCTGCTTTATTTTGAGAACCCGTGTCCTTGTGTTTAAATTTTGTCTTGACTTCCCTTGTTCCCATCCGCCCTGATTGTTTGCACCTGTGTCCCATCAAGCCCTCTCTGTACTGTATATCTTGTCTTGTCTTTCCCTTGCTCCCTGCAGATCTGTACTGTTCTTCCCGCTATGTGTTGTGTTTTTTGGTTTCTATCAAGTTTAGGCTCTTGGTTTTTTTTGCAATCCTGCTCAGCAACTTTTTTGTTTTGATTAAATCACATTTATTGGAACTCCTGCTGCCTCCCTCTCATGCATTTGGGTCCTACTATTCTGAACCTTGAAAAAGGTTTCTTTCAAGGAGCCTCGGTCTTCTGTGCTTTCTTCTAGCGTCTGAAGTGCAGGTAGATTACAGAGTCTGTTGAAGTGTGTTGAGACCGCAGCGCTGGTTACAAAACAGACTACAAGGAAGTCAAACCAAGAAGTACACTTGAGTTTTAGACTATTATAGCAAAACCACTTAATTTTACACATTTAAATGTGAATGCTTTTTATTTGTGCTGCAGGACCTCGTGTTTAAATAATATTTAACTACATGTGGTTTCATTTTAAATTCTTCCCTAGCCCACTTCTGTCCTCGTCTGTTCACTTGGACAGTTGTGCCTTGTTTAAACAAGTTATTTCCAGATTCTTGTTTGGACTTTCTGTAACTGTTCTTTTTTATGTTACATTCTGCAAGATGATGGCAAGTCCAAGTTTTTCCAAAATAATCTCTTGCTTCACAAACCTGCCTTCACTTCACTTATTTTTGCCACTTACTGTACCCATTTTTTTTTCATTCAAGTGCTTCAAATCAAATTGTTTTTTAGGACTCGGTCTGTTTCTAAATGAGAAAATTCCTTTTAAAAATGACCCTTCTTTCTTTTTCCTTTTCAAATGTTGTCCCGACCTGTTGACGAAGACATGAAAATCTAGGTTATAAAAACTTCCTGACAATCTCTCATCTACAGAGCCCAAGGCTGGTCATTTTTGCCTCATACTAGTTTAACTGTTACTGAATGTAGGGGCGTTTTTGTCTATCTTTCTGGGTAACATCTTTCTAGAAATAACCGTGGGCTTAAATGACTAATGCCTTCCATCTGTGCAAAGCAAAAATGTTAATGCATTCATTTGTGACATTTTCGTAAACCTGTAAGTAGATATATATCAAACTCACCCGCTTACTCAAATCCTCTGGATTCATGAACGCTACATAAAACTTATTAACATATGCACTAAGAGCGTGCATATGTTAATAAATTTGGCTCATTATTGAGCATAAAGGTGCATCTTCAACCTGCAATTCTATAATACTTGCTGCACATTAAAAAAACATAGCACACTGGTGATCCTTTAAAAAAAGAGAGGGAAGATCTTGGCTAAAGTTGAGGATGGAAGACATATTTTACTTTGCTTTGTAGGTTCCAGGTGTGACAGGGCACAGAATCAGAAGGAGCTGAATAACGCTGAGTCAATGTCATGTCATTTGTCCAGCTTTCAAGAGGTGAAGTGAAAATGGTTTGATATAAAGATGAATAGAAAAGAGAACGATTCATCACCCTCTCATCAACTTTGGGATACACAGAAAAAAAAAGGAAATGGATTTCTCTACATGAACAAAATTCTCTCATACAAACAACCATGTTGCCTCTATAATTGGCATGACCTTATTATGGGGAGGTGGGATCTGGTTACGAAACTACTCTGATGGTGATCCTGCAGCTTTGGTGGGGGCGACGTGACTTGGTTCTGTAGGCAGTTGCGGGAGAAATATATGGTACTGGAAGGCCTCCTTTCATGGTTAGGTATTGCAGATCGAAGCAAATGGATATTATTTGACCCCTTTTTGGCTTTTTCGGGGCAGGATGCTGCCGCTTGCACCCAACACAACCACTTCATCATAACACCACTGGCCTGCTCTAAAATGGTCCCCGTCTTGGTGTTTGTCAGCATATCAAGTTGAATTAAACAACCCATTGGCATTTGAAGGAACAAATTCTGCACCTTAAATGTACACATTTTTTCATAAATGCCAGAGATGTAAATGTCACTCTGCTCAAACCGTAAATACAATGTTCCATTTTATCTTCAGTTTGGTGTAGATTGAGGACATTTGCCAGATTCTGACTGCAACTCTAAGCTATAAATTAAATTTGATGCATAATTTTCTTTAAATCCTATTCTGATTTCCTAAAAATTTGCCATTTTCTTAAAAAAACATGGCAAAAATGTAGTCTATGATTAAATTGTAGGGCTTCGTTGCTTGTCACAATATAATTACTGCTTTAAAACATTTACCATCATAGATTTATTACATTCATTGCTTAAAGAGCTGCAGATGATGGTTGCACATCTGTCATTAGTTATTACTGTTCCATGGATGTAAAATGTTATTTCACTCCAGCACTCACATATCTAAACATACAGATGAAACAATATGATTATGGTTGTCTGAAGGAGGACAAGTTTCTCAAGATGAAACGGTAATGTGATCTCCTGCAGTCGGACAGTCGATGGAATGGAGGCTTATAAACATTATTAGATTTATGACAGAAACACGCCACATCTCATCAGTCAGGGAGGGAGGGCGACGCTGGCTTGATCCATTTTGTGGCCCATTCGGAGTGGAGCGGGGGTATCGCTTCACAGACTTCTACAATATTAGACTGCAGCTAATTGATTGAATTGGATAAAGAATAAAACAGAATAATAGTCTTCTCTCCACATCGCCCTCTCACAGGCTCATCTGGAAGGACATCCTTCATGCATTTCTTTTTTTTACACCAAATGTTTTGTTCTCATTGATTAAATTTCCTGCAACTTTAGAAATGAATGTTTAGATGACTCTCACCAAGTTAACTCCATGTAGAAAAGCTCCAGATGGGATTCAAACTGGGAATCTGAGATGAACGAGCTAGTCCCCGGACCAGGATCCTGCACAGTGTATACATTTTTATACTCCTATATTACATTTTTACATTTAATTTAAAAAAAAGACTCCAGGATCAAATCACCATTACCTTAATGATCTTGATTATTAGTAACAGCAGAATGATGCCAAGCATGTAATTACTGTTCCCGCTTTAGTAAGTCCTACAGCCATCTGGCAACATCCGTTATAACGTCTGACATCTTCATAAATAAACTCCAAAGCTATTATTTACCTGCTGATACTTCTATATTGGATGCAAATAATCAGAAGAGGAGCAGCGTCCAATTAAACACAGTCCAAATCAGTCAATTATGTTTCCATTAAGTACGTTTCATCATAGTCAATTTATAATTCACTTCATCCAAATTCATTAAAATGTATCTCTTTAAAGAGCAATGCAGCTAAGTGGATCTTCACCTTTATTTAACCTCCCATCCTGCACAGTGTGTCAGTAAAGAGGAAAAAACTGCCTTTTAATGGGAACAGACCTCCAAAATGTCCATTTCTGTTCATCTATCTTGAGTTGATTTATCTCGTCACGTTGTTCATGAAGTAGGGGTAGAAGAAAAGGAGACATTTACAGTTGGATTGGCACATCATCCGCTGCTCTGGGGATGCTGTGGATCAGTCTGACAAAGTGAACGGATACAAACTGCAGAGGGTACACTGCACAAACAGCCCTGTTAGAAATAGGTCTAATAATCCTAGATCTAGTAAAATTTGTCTTATTATGAGAGATAATATCTCAGCCAATGGAGTAAGAAAGATTTTCTTGACTAGAACTCTTAAAACCAGCAAAATAGTCTGAAAACATTCTTATTTTGTTCTTGAAACAAGGCTTTTTAACTTTCTAAGAAATTAGTTTTTGCAGTGTAGCTCTCCTTGCGGACTAGATGTGGCAACCCTCAGGCTTTTCCACAACTAAAGGAAGCCGCTTGAGATGGTCTCAGTATCTCACCAGGAGGCCTGCAGGATTCATTCCACAGCTGTTTCTGACCTGTCCCACTGGAATGAGGTCTTCATGAAGTCCCATGACTTGTCGGAGAGATGCATTCTCTCGATTTTTGCGGTGTCTCTCTCCACAGTAGAGCTACAGGAAGGAGGTCTGTGGACTTTTGCGCAGGCTGTTTCTCCTGTGACCCAGTTCTGGTTAGTTTCAGAAACAGTATGGATGGAGACCTCCAACAGAACCAGACTCGGGGAGGGTAGCCATCTGCCTCGACTGGCAGGGCTGTGTATTAAAGTATGAATTCAGAATATGTCATGTTTTCCCAGTTTTACATTTTCAGGCCTGCAAATTGGTTGGGGGAAATACAGCGACAGTAAAGACTTGGCAAGAAAAAGATTGTTTTAAACAGATGGTTGTGGTGATTAATTGGTTTAGCAGCATCCATGAAAAAGTTAAAATGATAGAAGCTTTCACTGTGGTCAGATGATTCAGTATTGTATATAATAGATCATTTTTTCTTTTTTTTTTTTGAGTAAATGGACACTGTGTCCATTCTAAAGCCATTATGAGTAGCTCGTCAGCTTTCAAGATTCAATTCAATTTTATTTATATAGCGTCTATTATAACATAAGTGGTCTCTAGGCTCTTTCGAGAGACCCAGACCATGACCCCCGAGCAAGTTACATAAACAATGGTAGGTTAAAAACTCCCCTTTAGGAGGGAAGAAACCTTGAGCAGGACCTGGTTCATTGGGGGGACCCTCCTGCCGAAGGCCAACTGGGCAGAGCAGGAAAACAGAGATCAGATAGAGAAAGGAGAGACACAGACACAATGGTTAGTTGGTGCAGTACAGGGATGACTATATAAACAGGTTTAGATAGCAGACACTGAGGTGGTCAGACGGTGGAACTGCAGGTCAGCATGCAGCTCATGAGGCTCTGGCCTGCAAACATGCAGAGAGGAGAAAAGACCAGCACAACAAAAATGTACATTCATTCTTTTTATTGTAACTGTGCACATTTTTAAATGATTTTCATTGCATGTTCTAATGTTTGCATCATAAACGAATGTTATCCAACAAAGTGGACAGATCAAATATTGGTTTGTATTTAAAATTATGTTGCCAGTTGATGAGTGCATCTCTGCAGAAACAGTTCATCGTGGCAGTAAATAAAAGGAAAAAATATAGATCTTGAAGCACATGTGCACAGAGCACCAGAAAATGGGCTCAGTCCAACAACAACCTTTATCTGTCTCCTTCCAGGTTCTGTTAACAAGGACCAGAGCGATAAAAGCTTCAGAGCGTAAACAAACAAAACGATCTGGATTGTTACGAGTTGAGTACAAGCGGAAAAGAGCACGGTTGAACAGATGAATCATCTACATGTCTTTTTGATTAAACAAGGTTTATTTAAATGCGCTTGCATCCTTCTGTAACCCACACAATGTCGTTGAAATTTGCTTCAATTAGGAAGCACTCGCTCATCTGGGGGATTCAGTCAGGATCATGCGAACAGGTCAACGTGCTGTGTAATGTGCTTCCCACGGCACTCCCTGTTCTGTCTGCTCAACTGTGAGCTGCGAGCGGTGTGTGCATGCCCGCATGTATGAGCGCATGTGAGTGTGTCGTTTATCTTCTGTACCTTAATAATGTGAGCGCGGTGAAGAGCTCAGTCTGCTGCAGCCTGTTGCTAGGTTTCCCTGCGCTCCACCTGGCAGAAGATAAACCAAGCAGATGCTTTTGTAACAGGAAATGGTCCAATTAAACATGGCCTCACGTTCTTTTTAAAATATACTCAAAAAGGTTTTGTTTCTTGCAGTTTTTGCACCACGTAGAAGTGGTGAGAAGAGTTAATCTGTCTCATAATGGTTTCAGACTAGTTGGCAAATGGACCTCAATCTGGGATCGTCTGTCAGACTGTTTTCGTGGCACAGTACTGAATATTCATGTTTTAAAGCCCCACTGTGTAGAAACTATTGACACAAATGCAATGCAGTATTCATAGCTGTGTTTTCATTAGTGTAGAACTGTGAAAATGAGAACCGGTGTGTTTTTATTATCTTGTAATGAGCCCTTTTTGCCTCCTCGTGTTGCTCCAACATGATCCTACAGTGCGCCATTAGGGGCAAACAAAATAAAACCTCTTGGATTTTCACAGTATTTGTTTGTCTGTTCGCAGATGCAACCCACAATATTCACTTGGTTACAATTTGCCGTTTTTGCCTCAAGATGTCACTACTTCTTTCTTCTGGACCTTTTGATAAAACTCGGGTGGAAGAAGACGCAACAGAAGTTGCCACCAGTAATCAAATGAAGATGGTGAATAATACCAAAGAAAAAAGATTTTGGAAAAAAATTTTAAGAGTTACTTTGAACAGGATGTCCTATGTAGGCTGCATTGGATCTGGGTAGTTTGAAGTCCTCAGATATGGTCCTTGTATTGTTCCTGATGACTCTTTGTAATGTGTCAAGACATTTGCTGCTGGTTCGTCTTCTTTAACTCTTGGTTTTAGTTGTTTTCATATTGTTACTAGGTCAGTCTCCAGCTCTCTTAAAAGCAGGAGATAGCCATCCATCCTGTTCACGGGTCGTTGAGACTCTGAGACTTGTTTAAGCTGTCAACCAAAGGCAGGGTACCCAACAAACCTAACTGCTGGCTGTGGTAGGTAGATGCAGTATCAAAGAAACAGGGAAAAATAAACATAGTCCTCTTTGAAAGGCCCTCTTGTTGTTAATTTACAGTGCTATCAAACCACCAAGTTTACTCTTTCGTCGCAGTTGAGTCACCATTGAAAAAGCTGGATATACTGATGCAGTAGGACCATTTCCAAAGGTATCATTACAATCAATCAATGTATGAACACAGGGTTACCATTTGTGCAGACGACTGGAAAGGATGAGACACTGTGGAGAACAATGAGGGAATGAGTGATGATCATTTTTATGACCTCTACATCAGTTCTTCTACGTGTTTTCTAATGGCATAGTGTTGTTTGGCAATCATTGGAGACACATACCATTTAGGAGAAGACTGCTGTGTTGACAAGACATAGATGAGAAACCTGAGTACATTACATCACTGAGATCACTTCCCTGGTTCCTGTACAACACAGGATCACCATCAAAACTCGTTTGATACCCCAGACATGACGGTTTCACACATCTGTGCTTCTTTGATTTGCTCATTGATTATGTCCCGATTATCCCGTGTTGTTAGTTATTCTCAGAATTTTCCTCAGGCCTTCTGAATGTGTCTTTGGTTCCTTTTTTTTCCTCTCAATTTCTGAAACAACTGCTGACTTGAGTTATCATCTGAGGTAAATGGATGCTGTCAAAATCTGCAAAATCATGCAAGAACCCATCTACGTAAGGTCAAGGGATTGTTATTTCTGACCATTCATCATCCTAAGCCAGCGGTTCCAGGTGGAATATTAAATAGTAGCTGCCTTTTCCCATTTTCAGGTCTTCTCCTTTTCTGTTTCCTTTTGCCAGGTCTTGTAAAATAGATCCTAATCTCATGATAGTTGTGTTACATGGTTAAATAAAGGGTATATACACCCACCTCAGCTTTTCCCTTTTTAAAAAGCAAACCATTTTTATTACCCAATGTTATAGTGAATTAATGTATTTTTGTGTGTCTGTGGTACTAATTTTGCTGCAGTTAACGTTGTTTCATGTACAGTTACATATTCATTGCTATTTCTTATGTTGATGCCGTGGGGTTTGATTCTGTCATATGTTACATGAGTTTTTCCTTGGACTGTTTGTGTTTTGTGTTTTTTTCTCATGTTAATATTTGTTTTGTTTTTTGTTGTTTTTTGTAGTTGAAACTTGAAAGGAGAAGTGAATAAAATTGTCATTGTCAATGCACTATCCTGCAGCCCCAGGGCTGTTGTCAGGGAGTCTTGTGTTGCCGCGGGAGATGTATGTGGTGTGCAAAATTGCCAAAATAATTTCCACATGAATGCTTGGACCAAAGTCATGTCTTGCGTGTGAACAGTAAAGCTGCGTTGTCTTGCATCTTTCCTGGAGAGCGTCAGTGCTCCTTCTGATGTAGTTTGGATGAAACTCAAAGAAACAAGCGAGATGTTGTCAATTTTAATTGCTTTTTATGCAAATTTGCTTTGGAATTTAAAATCATCACAGCAGTGTAGCTGCTAAACTCAATGCCTTTGATTCAAAAATATGCCATGGAAGATTTAAACAACAAATGTTACGCTGTTTTTTTTCCCTACTGGAGGAAAGAGCATCGGGAGAGACTTGTCAAAAATAGCTCTGGAGGTCAGTCCTCCTGACAATGTGGATTGTTGGACTGTAAACAACACCTGCAGACGAGCAACAATTCTTGGCGTCTTGCTGCGAACCGGATTTGACCTCATTCACAACCGACAATCATAATCGAACTGGCAACGTGAAAGGAGAACATCTGCTCATTTCAGATTCAGTCCCAGTTCAAATGTACACATGTGTTTCCAGTGCAACACTGAATGTGACTGCTGGAACTATAAATAATGTATGTACCAAATAGTGCAAGAACATGTCCTCCCACATACTTCTGCAGTCACCTATCACTGGTAGAAAGTTTCTTCTTTTAGTTTGTTTGTTTCTCGTTTCTTTTGTAGAAATTGACAAGCTGCGAATTTCTGCAAATATAAAATTAGTCTGACTTTTCTTTCTGGTTTTGATTTTAACTTTGCATCAGCTGCAGTTATAAAACAGCAAAAACAAATTTTAAGGACTTGGAGGCATCTGTTGTGGTTGTTTAAATGCATTAAAAAGTGTAACCTGGAAGTTTAGAGAGCAGAGCAGGAACTCCAAAATCCATTACATTCATTTTCAGCATTTTAAGAACTGAGACATAATTTTTGTTTTGTTTGACATTATCAGGGAACTTTAACTCTTTTAAGCAGCTGCTTACCTCCGTTTCACCACAGAATATCTTCAAAAAGGTTGATTTTGATTCTGCGGTACACTTATATTTAGCAGCATGACATTTCACATCATCAAAAGAAAACATGCGTCTGCACCACCAACCTCTTCTGCTCTGATGAAGCTGAAATAAGACTTTTGCTGCCATGGAAAAAGAAGTGTTTGCAGAGAAAAATACGCAACCATAAAGGAAGGCTTGGTATTGACAATACCTGTGGATTTAATGGATTAATTAAAATCCAACAAAGTCTGGAAGCATACATCACACTAGCTCCACGTTTACAATGCGCCGCAGCAGCTTTGAGAGATTTATTCGCCAGGTTTTGGTCTTCTCAGTCTCTTGGTGTAAAAATAAATGAAAGCCTGGAAAATCAAAACAAAGGAAAATATTTTTGGAGAGGAAATGTGGATTGCAAGTCCTTGCAGCAGGGAATAGATACAAAAACACATACCGTAATTTCGCGACCATTCGGCGCACCGTGTGGAAAGGCGCACCCTCATTTTTGTGTGTCATTTTTAGATTTAAAACATACATATGGCGCACCGACCCAAAAGGCGCAGTCTACAGAGCAGAGCTGCACACACGCGTGCCGCAAAACACGCCGGCCGGAAGACACACGCACCCGCTGCAGAACGCACACACATGCAGAACGCACACACAAGCACACAAGCGCTTATTTAAAAAATAGAGCGGGAGCAAAACCTCTGTTTCTGCATTAAAGAGCTCCACTAATTCAGCTGCGCCAGTCCGAATTTCCTCGGTGTCAGACACTTTCTGCACAACAGTAAATAAACTTTTCATACCCCGTTGTGCGGATCCTCCACTGCGCAGAGCCCGTCTCTCCCCAGCGGGGTGGAGCAGCGCGCGTCACAGCAGCTTTAACCGGGAATGTGACCTGTTCGGACCGGCTGGGACCGAAGCCACCCACCTGTATGTGAGCAAGGGCTCCCGGGGAAAGACCAGCGGCCTTTCGGCCGGATCTGCCCCGGGGATGGTGCGCCCTGGCCCGGCAAACCCGCGGCGGGAGCCTGGCGGCTCCTGAGCGCATCCTCTGCATCTTGGTTACCGGAGATCAAACCGACAGATTTGCCTGAAAATCTCGCAGGGTGAAGTTGGTCCGACCTGGGACAGACCCCTGAAATCCCTGCTCCTAAAGCGGGTGGGAACCAGGAGAATTTGATCTGATCCAGCTTCGGGAACCTGGAAGTCGGGTTGCAGCAGCGCGCGTCACAGCGGCTTTAACCGGGAATGTGACCTGTTCGGACCGGCCGACACCGAAGCCACCCACCTGTATGTGAGCAAGGGCTCCCGGGGAAAGACCAGCGGCATTTCGGCCGGATCTGCCCCGGGGATGGTGCGCCCTGGCCCGGCAAACCCGCGGCGGGAGCCTGGCGGCTCCTGAGCGCATCCTCTGCATCTACCGGAGATCAAACCGACAGATTTGCCTGAAAATCTCGCAGGGTGAAGTTGGTCCGACCTGGGACAGACCCCTGAAATCCCTGCTCCTAAAGCGGGTGGGAACCAGGAGAATTTTATCTGATCCCGCTTTGGGAACCTGGAAGTCGGGTTGCAGCAGGGCGCGTCACACGCGCTGCAGAACACAGAACACACACGCACGTGTGCTTATTTAAAAAATAAAGCGGGAGCAAAACTTATTTTGATTGTACTTTATTTCACTTTACCGTACACATCAAGCAAATCCTTCAAACTCTTCATCTTCTGTATCTGCATTAAACAGTGCTGCTAATTCAGCTGCGCCAGTCCCATATTCCTCGCTTTCAGAGTCACTTTCTGTGTCCTGCGGCCCCTCTGAAATGCCGGCTTTTGCAAACGCCCGAACAACAGTCCCAGCAGATATATTAGCCCACGCATCAACAATCCACGTGGAAACTGTGGCATAACTGGCCCGCCGCTGCCGTCCGCTCTTGGTGAAGCTGTGCTCCCCCTCAGTCATCCATCTCTCCCACGCCGCCCGCAGCCTCACCTTGAACAGTTTAAACTGTGCTTCATAAGCGTGTCTCTTTGCCATCTTCAGCGTTGTTAAGACAACAATGTTCTGCGTGAAGCACATACCTGTCCCTTTATACACCCCCCCTTCCCCCTCAATCACGTCCGCAAACCATGGGTGCTTCACACCCCCCACATTCCCCCTTTAACGTCTGTGGCTGGTGTCATTCACGTCCGCAGACCACGTGTGCTTCACACACCCCCCCTTCCCCCTTGTCTGTGGATGGTCTCCTTCACGTCCGCAGCTCCCCCGGGGCTTCACCCAAAGCATAGATATGGCGCACCGTTTCATAAGGCGACCGGCACATTTAAAAAAAAAAAAAAAAAAAAAAAGGGCGCCTTATGGTCGCGAAATTACGGTAGTTAGTAAACAGGTGACAACACTTTTACACCTTTTAGTTGTGTGCTTTTTACCATTGTAACATGCTTCCGTTTAGTGCTACATAAAACATTCACAAAGGTGATATTGTTTAATTATAAGTTCAAAAACAATTTTAAGGTGGTACAAGGTGGTATTACACAGATTTTAGACCCATTTAGCGCAATACTGAACAACCTCACTGTCGGTTGGTTCAGTTGAAGTTGGTTTGGTTTAGGCATAAAAAATAAACCTTTATGCATTTTTATAAGTATACCACAAAACAACACAAAAAAAGTGACAATCTCAGAATTTCTGTCATTATTTTGATGTCCGATACACTGTACAATATGAGAAGGTCTCACAAACCAACAAAATCCCATAACTTTGTCTATTGACTAACCGATTAAAATGCAATGTGACATGACATCATCATCAAAACAACTTGGTGTCAGTGCAATGAATAAAATAAGATGGATGGGAAGCATAAAAGTAATCCACCAGAGAGTATTTATTGGAGATGTGGTAAGAGCAGTCGTGTCCTTTTTTTCCTTTTTTTGTTACTGTGGGCAGATACTGATGACACTCTGAAGTGATTGCCTGCACTTAACCTTAGGTACGATGTTAAGAATGGTATATATAGACAATATACAACGATGAATCCTCTTCAATCATAGGTTACAATGGATGTACAGTGTGTGATGTAAAGATCTCTGTAGAAATTGTGCAGCGTATAGGAGCCTTAAGACATTCTGTAAAAAGGCAAATTGCTTTTGAATGCAGCACTGATTACTCAAAACACGTGACTCCCTCCACAACAACCACTTTATGGTACAAACTGTTGCTTGTTTATAATGAACATATGAGGGAAAACCGTTCCTTTGGCTTGTTTGAAGCTCTCTCGACCTCTTCACGCTACTGTGACTCGCCGTACAACTGAGTGGAACAGCAGCCGCTGCTGTATTATTAGTGTCCTGACGACAAGGGAGTAATTGTGGCATGTCAGGAAGTTCTGTGTGGCTGATGGACAAAGCTATTTACGGTGTGTTTCTTTTGTTTTTTATGGTACCATTTGCACTGAAGAGGCAGGGGGATGGCCTTGGTGTGGCGTGGTGGTCTGAATGAGTAGAAGTCTTGGAATAATCATGCAGATCCCAGTGCCTGCAGTCAGTTTATAGTAGCACATTAACAATAGAAATCCCACTTAACCTCTAACCTGTACCACGGGTAGTGAATAGAAGGAAAATGATCATCAAACAAACTACTCTGCTATTTGATTTGTTGACTTTGAAGAACAATAGCAATATGTGCAGTGTAAATATGTTTGCAAGTAGGTGAAAGAAGCGTGCGCTGAAGCGTTGATGAATGCCACTTTGCAGCACAGGAAAACATTTGAAACTGTCGCTGAAGGAAGACCCTGCAACTTGAGCTGTCCTCTCGTTAATTACCAGCCTGATAGATGTGTTGCATAAGAAATAATGAAGTAACAAAGAAAAGTGATCTCCTAGTGCTCATCAGCGGGGAGCAGAAACGCGCTGTTGTGTCTGCTCCATCAGCTTCTGCCTAATGGAGGGATCGCTCATCCTCTCACTCCTGATTCCAGCAGTTCAGATAAAAAAAGAGAGCGACAGTCCGCTTCTGCATGCTCACTTAACTTTCCTGCAGAGTGACTGTATTGTCATTATCGTCCTCTCGTCAGTGACACATGAATATCCATCTATCTCAATTATAAGATGCTGTTTGAGTATTGTTAGCAGCAGCGCTACAGTTACTGTAGGTCCAGAAAATGAAACTGAATCTGTGTAGTTTCTCACAAAACAATCAAAAGTAGATCTCCAGGACCAATATACTGACGGTTATCTGGCTAACCGCTGTTTAGTACGGTTTTATCTTCACAGCATTTAGAGTTTAAGTTCACGTGATCTACAATAAAACTAGCTAGGAACTGGAAATACGCTGCAGTGTCAACAGTGACCCTTCAGAGTGAGAAGAACCTGCATGAAATAAGTTGTTTTAAGCACAAAATGAAATTCACATCCACCAAAAAGATCACATTTACTCCCTGTAATAAATAAATGATATCTGTTGAACCCTGTCAACATCAACGTGTTTCAAATGGAGGCATGGATGATTTTACCTAATTGAGCGCTTAGTGTGGATTGCTTGAAAAGTCTTTTTGATTTTTTTTTTCTTCATGAAAGCAGTCCTCAAAGTTATGCAGACTGACTGGAAATTGAAGGACATCCGAATAGCCTCTGAATGACTGAAATTTGTTACAAGATTTTTTAAATTTATTAGAGGCCAAGAGTTACAGTAGTTAGAATAGTTGGCAAGTGATTATCCTCACTCGCCCCTTAGACACAATACTGTCAAGGCAAGACGTTTCCACCAATGGTCCTCCCTATTATTTGTGTATAGCACCCCACAGAGGAACTCTGGGACATTTATGTTGTGCCTTTTTTCTATTTTGGGAGGTAGTAGCAGTGGGGGAAAAGAGGGGAGACGAGGTCTTACCACTGGCGCTCATGTCAACATGACTCTATTATGCCGGCAGGTTGCATATAATCTCACAATGATGCAGCACTAAGACACCTCCATTTGATCTATGTGCATTTTTTTAATGGCAACAGTGGCATTTTGACAAGGATGGCTTTCTTTTTTTTACCTGATATGGCTCAACCACTGTTTGCAAATGACTGCTGTGTAATGATCCTATTGAAAAAATAATGCAATATTCTGCTGTCTCAATTTACAAGAGACACCCTGCACAGGCCTAAATTAGGGAAATATTGACAACATTTCTGTGTAGGGTGAGATTCATGTTTTTCTTTCATTACAGAAAATAGACTGTAGTTAAAACTTACCTAAATCATGTTTAATAAAAAGTGGAGGGACCGAGAGCTGATCGTTTTGGCATTTTTGGATAAAACTCGATTGGGATCAAGCAAATAATCTGCTGTGAGGGGGTTGAAAAGGATCTACTGATTGGTCAAATCTCTGCAGACCATTGGGAAGGGTGAAGTGCCAAGCTCCAAACCAAACTACAATAAACAAGACTTTGAGATATTACTTATGATTTCAGCAATAACAAGTCCAGAAATCCAGTCACGCACAATCAAGCTTGAATCAGATCTCGAGTATCTCAGTTTGGGACTTTTCATTGCGTCCTCAGCAGCAAACGTGCTTTTCTTCCAAGACAAAATCTAAACAGTTAGTATGAAGTCCTTGGAAGTTGGAAACTTGCTTTTAAAATGAATGCAGTGTCAACATATATCTTAAATTTACCTCAGATATATTGCCCTTTTGCAGCAGCTGTGCTATCGACTTCCTAATGCAGAGATGGAAACTCTCCTCACACACTTGCGAGACGTCTTTATCAACTCCATCGTCTTTACTTTCCAACAACACTTGCTTACGTCTAAGGTAAGAATTCAATGTTTCAACACTGAAAATAAGTAAAAGAACAGAAAATCTTACAACGTCTACTATAAGCTGTAAAATTCAGCTAAGAAAGGGATGGTGTAATTGATCCGTTTTGGTTTTATGTGTGGTTTTTCTCAGTTTTCAGACTTTCTAACATAGCTTATCAGTTTCTGGTGCATTGATATTTCTACAATGCAAATGGTGTTCAGCCATTCATCCATGAGCACGAGGGTTGCACCAAGTCTTTGAGTTACTAACAATTAGTCACTTTTGAAAATTTTGAGACATGGCATCATTTTTAAATGTTTTATGTAACCTTTTAAACATCTGTTTATTTATTTTTTCCTCCAGGAAAAAGTGAAAAACATCACAGAGAAGAAAAGATGGAACCTGAAGCTCTTATAGAGGGTGTGAGGTGTAGATTTACGATGTGTGTCCCCGCGTGTCCTTTGCAGCACTGAGCCTCCAATGAGCCCTTGTAGTTATTAGATCTCCTCTCCTCTTGTTTACAACAAGGGTCAAATAAAGATTTGCTTTCTCCAGCCGGCCTCAACAAACCTTTTTCTCAGTTTTCTGCAGCTGACATTTCCTTAAGAACATGTTTATGGAAAAATGACCAAGGGTGGTGATTATTTCTCTTGTTTTGACTTGACTTTCTTTCCAGCGAGAGGCTCAGCGGCGGAAAAAAAACATCCATGAGAGCTGCTTCTTACAAATAGCTCACCATGAAAGTGATTCATCACAGCTTTTAGGAACAGCAGGTAACTCAAGACTTAGGATTTCTATTTTCGTCACATATTTCAATAACCCGAGTGCTTCCACACCCATTAATGTGCACCAGGAGGGGCACTTAACCTCAGGCAAGGGCACCACCCTCCAGCATGAACAAGACCAACTTGACATCAATTCAGCAGCCAGTCTTTTGCCCTTTTTTTTTTTTTTTTCCAATGCCACCTCTGGCTTCCTCACCGAGATAGGAAATTGTTCCAGGTTTGTGCAAGTCCCTCCAAGCAACAATGTTGCCATGGCCACTATAATTCACCATGCAGCATGGCAGAATGCTTTGGGAGATCATCTAATTGAATCTGTGCTCGGTTTGGCAAAACGCTTTTCAGATGCAGAATGTCAACGTCCTGCAGAGTTAAAGCTCTCAGCAACTCAATTTTCCCTCGAATGATTTTACTAAATCTAAAAAAAAAGGGCGCAAGAATTCTTCTGCACTCAAACACTCAAATATGGCCTCACTTTATGACATATGTAATTGTGACTTCTTGTTTTATTCTGTTGCCATCAACCTGACAAGGGACTGCAGATGAAAATTAGCCTGTTGGCTATATCTGGCATATTTACATTTATGTATGTACTTATCTAAATGTTTATTGATATGCGCTGTCCCTATTCTAAATAAATAAATGAACATGAATGCACATCTGACGAGACAACAGGCTTCCAGCATGAAAGGCACAAAGACCTTCTTCACTGTAGTGATTTAGATTTTTTTTCTCTTTTTTGGGGGGAAAAGCCGACCCATTGCTTTTAAGTGTTTTTATGCAATAGCTAATTAGTGATAAGTCTTTTTCAGTCGACACTGAAGCTGCAGGCAAAACAATCACAGAGAAAAAAAAGAGCTAAAAAGTCTCTCTCTCTCTCTCTCTCTCTCGGTCGAATTAGACAAGGTTGTGCTGCTCATGCACACTCTTTCCCCCCTTTTTTTTCCTAGGGAAGGAAAGTCCTGTTAATCTTTCATATAAGGCTCTGATTGGTGGACTCGTTTTTCCAACAGACAAAGCAGAGCCGCTATAAAATCAGATATATGAGGTGATTCAGAACGGCTGGCCAGAAACCCGCTTTAAACGTGGCTGGGACACGATGGAAAACATTAAAAGTTTAAGATTTAATACATACCGCCATTCGTTCATTTATTATTTAGTATTTATTTTATTCCCCGAAGCTGACTTTGAACTAAATAATGAGAGAGAAGAAAGAGAGCTCCCATTTGGTGTCCATTTGGAAAGGCTGCTATAACAATTACTGTATATCATAAGGTAAACTTAAGAGAAAAATAAACCAATTGGCAAATGGAAGTTGATCAACATCTGTCTGTTATGGGATTCTCTCAACATCTCTGTGTTTAGGACATTTGCTCTATATCTTTGTCTGTTAATAACTCAGTGAGGAATGGCTGGACATTTTTATTGCCTGGCTGCTGTAACTCAGCTGATTCCATCATGGTTACACATATACACCGCAACAAAAGCCCCTCTAGAAATAAGCATAATATCCCTTAAAGGAGCATGAGGCAGGATTGAGGCAGGATTTATGAAAAAAATTCGTATACGTTTTAAGTTTTCTAGTAATAATGTCAGATGAAGCGTTCCAAACCAAAAAGAATGAGCCCTCTTGCGTATCTCTCCGTTGCCTTGAACAGGCTGTGTGCTGCAAAATGTGCTGCAATTCCGGGCCGGAATGTGCGAATGTGACGTCAAATGACGCTGCATGCGCGTTCTCCCCATCCTCCCCTGCCGGCTGCAGTACCCCCGACGGCCATCGTGGTGAAGGGTGGCGCTAATGAGTCTCATTTCTTAAAAGGAGCCTCATGCTCCTTTAAATCTAGTCAAGATTTTCTGATTTTAAGCTAAATATATTCATCCAAGGGGTAATTCACTTTTTCTTGACTAGAATTTTTAAAAACTAGCATAATAATCTAAAACAGTCAACTACTTTTTTTGAAGTTTTTTTTTTCTTACTTAGAAATGTGTTTTTACAGCGTATCATTTGTAATCACACACTGATGCAACACTGGGTCACCTTTGCTTGGTTTGTGTGAATTACAAAGGAGGAACAGTTGCAGCTTTATTTTGTATTTTTTGCACCGATATGATGTAACCACTGTATGAAAACAGCTTTTGTTTGTTGGTGGTCGCGGGACGGCTGCAGAATGAGTTCAGTGTTGAGGTTGAGGAAGTTCGTAAAAAGTCAACTGAGTGCTGTTCTCTGGCTTCAGGGAAAAAGGCCAAGTCTCCTTGTTTTCTAGTAAACATCATTTATAGCCCTTTAGGCACAGTATTGTTGTATGTGTTTTGAGGCAGAAGGAATGAGTGCTTTTATTGAGCCTCTTTTCCGTCCTGAATGGTAATAACCAAAGAGGAGATGAGCTGTGTGCAACAGTTAACTGGTGAACCTTCTTCCTTCTTAACAACAATGCTCTTCACACTCAGGTATGCTGTGTCTAAACACACATGTGCTGCCGCTGTTTAAGTTACCAAAGAGAAGCAGCAGTGGCTTAATGAGGATAGCCCCTTTTTGGCACCAAGATCTCAACACTGAAAGATGCCAGATCTCCTTAAGTAGGTACCAGGTTCCTATAATACAAGTTCGACATATTCAGAGACATCAAAGTAAATAGAGAAAAACAAAAAGTTTGAAAAACAAGAGCCATATAAATCTGTAAACTTGCATGGAATCTAATCATTAACATATGAATGATCAGAAGTCACGTTGCAAAGTTCATCCACTCATGAAAATCTGTCTCTCATCCACCTGACTAATCCCCCGATCCGCTTCCACGTGCATCTCTCCTTCAAACCGAAGTGTAATAGTCACTGTCATTCTTTTGGTTCCACCTCTGACAAACATAAATGTTTGAATGCCGCCAGGGGAACAGTAATACAAAAACGAATGCATTTTGAAGAGCTGAGTGGAGAATGTTTAATCTGAACACATGGTCATTAAACTGCACGGAAAGCTGCTTCACCAATTTCACCTCGTTTCTTTCACAGCAAGCCAGTAAGTGTGCTGTTAACTGTCATTAAAACCAAAAGCAAAAATATGCCACGTCTGTGTTTTTCTCCAGACTTCAGTCTAGTGTTATCTTTGGTTATTTTTGTGTTCCAGTCTTTTAATTCGCATCTACAGCACACATCTTCAAAGTTGTTTATGATTCAAGCCTTTAACCTCTAAAAGGTCCCTTTTGGTGCTCAGGATCAAACATCTCTAGCTCCCCCTGCAGGGTCTGTAGCTGGCTGACGGCACTCATCTGGAGATTTAAATGGGTATTTTTTGATATATCACAGGAAATTATTCAAAAAATGGACTGAAAATGAATATAATCTCAAAAGCACAGAAAGGGGCTTTTAAGTTTTACTTTGCTTGATCTGATTTGCACTTGATTTGCTGTTTCACCTCTTCTACCTTCACCTGTTAAAACATTAACCCCCACCTATTTCAGTTTTTTTATGCAGTATTTAGCCCCATGTGCCCATTTATATCTATATTGCATGCATTCCTGTGTTCAGTGAGTTTACTGTATTTCATATGGAGTCTTGTTTATTGATGTTGCACATGATAAAATAAGAGATGAGTTCTGTGCAATTGCGTAGCTAACAGCATGCAATGTACGAGGTGTTTCCAAACCGAGCTGTAGAAACAATCAGAGATGATTAGCAACATATTCATGGAGCTGAATATGTTGCTCCACTTCTTCTGGTTTTTTTCAAATCTTTTGTCTGCCCGTACCGTCAAAAATCTGTGCAAACAGGTGCTGGGGATCTGCAACATGCTCCTGGAGTCATGTCTTGTTAAACCTGACACCCCGCACATTGCAAGTTCATCCAGTTTACTTCAGAGGGATTTCACACTTCTTTTAATGACAGATAGGGGAGGGGGGAAAACACCCTCTTCTTACTTGTACTCTATCTTCCTTCTTCTCTACATCCTTTCCAACTTGTTTACATGTTGGGTCTCATTCTTGTGGGTTTTGGAAAGCTTAATCACCTACCCCCACTTGTAAATATCTTCCATGATCCCAGCAATACACCCTAACAGATGTTCAAAAGTACTAAAGCTTGCAGCAGAAATCTGCAGAACAGGCCAGCATACAACAATGTTTAGAAATCTTTAGCTTTTGAAAATGTCACCAGAACTTCCCTAATTGCCAGCCACTTGAGCTGTGCCATTCAAGAAACGTATTGAACCATTAAAACTGCACTCTATATCTCTTCATAGATGTCTGGGTTTATCAGTTAGATCAGAAACTGTTCTGAGTTACTCAGAGAAGGAATATAAACATACAGGTGTTTCCTTGGATCTCCTCAAGGAACCTTCAGGACGTGAAGACTGTCAAATATCCACAATTTGATTTAGGAAAAGCATTGAATATCAGCTTTTTTTCACCTAGAATATTTACTTTGCTTTGCTCAGAAAACCTAGTTTAACCCTTGCAGTCGATAAAATACTTGAAATTGTAAACTTTAAACTCTAAAGCATTAATGGACCTCTTTTAACATTGTGACTTTTTTTGTAATAACTATAAACTGTAGTTCTACTAAAATGACCAAATATGGTCACTTGCCCTGTAAAGGGTTGACATAATTTTTTGGAATATCCCATATGGTTATTATAAGACTAGAGAAGCAACAGGTTTCTAAATATCCTTTTGTAGAAGATAAAAAGTAATAGACCATTTCCCCATGATTAAGAAAACATTTAAGTTCAAGAAACTATCTGTTGTCTTGTCCCTTGACATCAGAGAGAAAACAAAGCATAATGATACTAAAGCAAGCTACTGAATATAAATTAGTTAATCGTTTTTTTTACATTATCGCTCCTCGGGAATGTGCATTATTCACTTACTATGATTTCGGTTTTCCTCATTAAAAACACTGATCTTTTCTCACATTCATTTATAATTTGGTCCCTTTGTTATTGTCTAATGATGTAATATATTACATTTAAAATATTACTTTTGAAACATTTTAAATCTTGCAGTAATGAAAACATTTTTTTTTTAAATAATTGCGAGAGAAAATGAAATTGCACAGGAAATGCAGACCAGGAAAAGCAAGAAGAAAGAGGGTAGCAATTTTGTTTTTATTGAAAATGTATCGTTTACATACAATAAGGCATAGTAACCATGACAATGAACTTAATTACACAAGGCACATAGAAGGTAACAAACAAAATATTGAAAATTATCATTAACATAAATAATAAATAAGAAAATAAATTATTACAAATATCAAATATTGACCAATCAGAAGAAGGGGCGGGGCTAATTAAGGCCAATGAAGGTCAAGTAATCAATACCGAGTCCGATGACACCACCCACGACACTTTATGTCAAACCATTCAAAAGTTATGGCAGAAAGTAGGAACTATCAAATATGGACCAATCAGATGAAGGGGGGGCGTGCTTTTTGGCGTCTATCGTCGCCACTGTAACGCTTTTGACTGAGAAAAGTAATAGGCGTCGTCGCAGGATCGAGACGCACATTTTGATGTATAACACACCTGGGTGCACGTTACGGTTCGGGCCAAATTAACGGCCGAAGACATGGCATGAATTGCGCCAAAATTACACGATTAATTCAAAATGGCCGGCTTCCTGTTCGGTTTCGACCATGCCGCCAAGATACTTTTCTTTAAGTTGCAACATGATACAGGTGTGTACAAACCGTATTGTGGGGCTTGAGGCACAAAGTTTTCTAGGGGGCGCTGTTGAGCCATTCGGCCACGCCCATTAATGCAAACCATTAAATATCAAATTTTTCGCCAGGCAAAATTTGGTGACTTTTGGGGCACGTTTAGGGGGACAAAAAGCCCTCATTTCGTTGGAAAAAATAAATAAATAAATAAATAAAAAAATTCCTACAGATACAATAGGTCCTTCGCACTGTAAGTGCTCGGGCCCTATTAAAAAAATAAATAAAACATTGTGAGTCCACAGCTCAGGGGAGGGGAATCAGGGTGAGCAGTGTGGTGTTAAGCATGGGTGCCGCTGCAGCTGCTCCAGGGTGGCCCGCTTCCAAGGGTCCACAGCCAAACACAGATTCAGTAGGTCCAGGCAGCCTGGAAGAGAGGCCACAAACATTACGGATCAGGAAATACTCTCACCTATTTCTGGGAGATTCGGATCGTCCCAAAAACAGCCTTCTCTTACCGCGCGACAGCTCACTGCTGAATCTGATTGTCTTGTTGCAGATGAACTTGGTGGTGCTAAATTGGTGAAGTCCATCCAGCATAAAATAGAGCAGAGCACCTAACTGCCAGACTGTGGTGGGGCCGGCCTCGTACTCGTCCCACATGAAAAACTCTGGGGGCGCCAAGTCAGGGGTTCCTACAAGCCAGGAGGAAGGAGAAGTTAAGGACCAGGCACGAAGATCAGCAGAGGAACGGAGAACGGGAGTCTGACGTACCGGCAAACTTGCGGTAAGCTCCGTCAGTCACGAAGCACCCACAACCGAAGTCTATGATCTTCACTCGAAGACCGTCGGAGCCGGTCTGTATGAGGATGTTCTCCGATTTGATGTCTCGATGGAAGACTCCGTTGGAGTGCATGTGCATGACTGCATCCACCAGCTGCTTCATGATGCTCTGAAACACGGAGCTGCAGGAGGAGCTGGTTCCTGTCTCCGTGGAAGCTTCAACAAAGCAGGTTTCAGTACCATAGCTGTGTCCTCCTGCAGGGGACCATGGTTGTTCACGATGTAGGTGAACAGGTCCACGGAGGGAACTGGTCTCTCCATGACCAGGAGAACCTCCTGCTCCAGGTCATACCAGTCCAACAACGACACGACTGCAGATTTCCCCGCTGAAGCCGGTCGGCCTGCTGCTTGCATCATGAGCAGCACCTCCAGCGGGACCTGGAGCACCTTCCCAAGGTGGAACTTAAATGTGAGGAACAAAACAGACGATGAAGTAAACGAGTGTGACTTCTTGATCGTCAACAATGTAACGGGAGAACAAAACTGAGGATCAGACTGCTCACCACTGGTTCAGTCTTCACACTCTTTTTAGGGATGTGTTTGATGGCCACCTGCAGGTCAGAGTCAGCAGTGTGTCAGATAGAGTCGCTACTCATGAGGCTTGAGAAGAGAGGTGTGATACCTACCGGGAAATGATCAGCTCTTCTTCTCCCAGAATAAACTGATCCGTAGCCTCCTATGCCGAGAATCTCAAACTGCAGGTATTTTGATTTAAAATGTGGTGCAGACACAAACACAGACACATTTACTACAAGAGTGAAGACTGAAGAACCCCTCCATGTCTATAGATGGATAGGTGGTGAGCTAAACATGACAGTGAAGGTTCCTTCATGTATCTTCAGACCACCATGACTGTACCTCTGCTCCCTGTGGTTGAAAGGTAGAGGTTTCCGTTGTCCTGTCGGGGGGTTGAGGGGTTGCTGGAGCTTGGCTGGACATCACAGCTACCAGGGGTCTCTGTGGTCGACAGCCGCTCGCTACAGCTCTCCCTCTTCCTCTCCCTGACGGTCTCTGCTGAGACAGCAGCGGGTTCACCTCCATCCCTGGACCTCTTTCCAGGGGCCTCTGGAGGCCTGCTGGCCTTCCTCTTTACTGCAGGAACCCTGTCATCCTCCCGGAGGACCATGATGGGTTTGGTGGAGCTGCCACCGCCCTCTGAAACCAGGTAAAGAAGCTGATATTAACTTGGATGCATGTAGTAAAACCAGCAGTTCTGACATCAGAGAGTTCATATTAGATGTCTCTCTTTTATAAAGTTCTGCATTATTGCAGTTTTATGCAATTATTATTAACAGTATGTGTTAAGTTCTTTGTTGAATATGAATAACTGTTTATCATAACTTCAAAAAGGTTTGGCAGTGAAATGTACATTTTAAATGTATTTATATTAATTTTCCCCAGAAAAAATCAACCCCCCCCCCCCCAAAGTAATTCAACAAGGTAGTTACCTGTGAGTACATGTAAGTAAACAACATATTGGCAATGATCTTTTTATATTAACAAAATGTTTAACAGCAAGTAACACAGTATAAACACAAATATATGTCATATGTTTTTAGCAGCGTTCAGTGAGTTTTAACAAAGTGTGTTTCTTCAAATAAAAGAGAAAAAACATTTTTCCTACTGAATAACAAAGACAATTTGATGATTAAAAAACTGAAAATCTTTTGTTTACCGTAAAAAAAAAAACTACTAGTGGGAACTCACCAAAATGTACTAAATAGTACACCATTTGGGAACAGTTACACACTCTGCAGAATGTAAAAAGTATTCAATTCAATTCAATTTTATTTATATAGCGTCTATTACAACAGAAGTTGTCTCTAGGAGCTTTCCAGAGACCCAGAACACGACCCCGAGCAATTATTACATTGCTTATTATTACAGTATTTAGATGTTTGATACTTCTACAAAATTTTCTACATGTGTACCTTTAATAATATGCCCCATAATGCAATGCACCACTACTGGAGGAGGCGGTTGGAGCAATCACGTAAACTGTCTTTGTTTGTGTTTAATACGTTGTAGTATCATGGTTTTATAGTAACATACTTTGTACTAATGGGGGCAGTGGCACAGTGTGCAGTACTAATTGATAGTACTTTGTAAGTGCAGTACATAGTACAAACACAGATACATTTACTACAAGAGTGAAGAACACCTCCATGTCTATAGATGGATAGGTGGTGAGCTAAACATGACAGTAAAAGTTCTTGGCTGAATATGAATAACTATGTTTATCATAACTTCAAAAAGGTTTGGCAGTGAAATATTCATTTTTAATGTATTTATATTCATTTTCCAATGGAGAAATTAACAAACCCCCCCAAGTAATTCAACAAGTTAGTAACCTGTGAGAACATGTAAGTAAGCAGCATATTGGCAATTAACTTTTTATATGAATAAAATGTGAATATAAGTCTATGAACAGTGTTTTTAGACTTTGGTTTCAACACTTTTGATTTACTAGCGACTCTGATGCAGCACACATCAGCATCAACTTGCTAAAACCCCCCTGAAATAAGTCGTTTATGCTGTTCGGCGTCTTAAACTCTTGTTTAAGTAACACAGTATAAACACAAATATATGTCATTTGTTTTCAGCAGCGTCCAGTGAGCTTTAACACAGTGTGTTTCTTGACATAAAAAAGAAAAAACAAGTTTCCTAGAGAATAACAAAGACAATTTGATGATTAAAAAACTGAAAATCTTTAGTTTAAAGTAAAAAAATATGTAAAAATATTTGTTTTACTCATATTTTCTAGTTAAGTTGAGACATATACATCAATACAGACTAACACAGAGTCAACAGGAAGGTTTTTGCATGAAAAGCAGCAGATGTGTCACCTGAATCTCTCTCAGAGGTTGGAAGATGACGGACGTCGGACGACTTAAAAATCAAGTTATTCATGTTCATCTTGAACAGGAATAATTCACATTCAAACGTCACTGCTGGTATCCAGAAGTTCAGGAATTATTCACACTCAAACGCGCTGTGGCTCACAGAACAGTTGGTTTTGGAACTTTTATTCCACTGTGATGCAATTTAGTTCTATGACATCACAATGGACAACAACAACAAGGAGAATTCATTCCAACATCACCTGCTGCACACTGGTGGTAGAAAAGTTATGGTTTTTGAAAAAGGCATAAACTACCCAGAAGGGGAAAAGATTATGATGGTTTTGCCTCATTTTCTGTCAAACACTGAATCCTTCACAACAACGAAGCATCGTCCCAACCCATCAGATTTAATACGTCTCTTTTGTCCCACTTTATGTGTTTTCACACAACCTATCAAGTCTTTCACAATAAAAGACTTCATTGGGGGTTTCGTTGGGATTGGTTTGGTTCTGATTTCCTCTCTTACAACATCACATTAAGACCATGACAGCCTGTGATGCCGTCACCCACCCCCCTCCAACCTGTAGCGGTATCATATCTGAAAATGCTTTTATTTGGAAAATGTGCATTTTAAAATGAAACAGAGCAAAGTTAACAGACAACAAACCTCTCAAATGTCATGGAGATGAAATCTATCGGTGGAGACCAAAACTATGTTTTGAACCAGACTGTAAATATGTTCATCTCTGCTGTAAAGTTGGAGATTTTTAACATGTGAGTCAGTGAATATTGACACGTTATTGGAGCCAGCCTCCAGCCGTCAGTCAAAGAACTTTAACTTCTTTTTTCCGTTGCACATTCAATTCATTTCAAAGATCTTTATCTCAAACATGATGGCAGTATAAAGTAACAGAAATGCTTAAACATACTTCAACAATGAATGCAAGAGACACTTTTTTTTGGTAGCAGCAGTTTTGACCCTCGTTATTAGATATATCAAAAAATGTTGACGTACTTAGAAGTTACACCAATTAATAGTAATAATTTTACACAGTATAAACATATATTGTGGTAAACCTGAGTATAAAGTAGCAGATCCCAGAGTTGCCATGTGTAGTCATATCTCACTGTGTATGAACACTATTTACTACTATTTATTTACTATTTATCTATAGATAAATGCGTACATTATTTATGATGTGAATTATTTATGAAGTGAATTTATATTCACCCGTGTAGAATCATATTCATTACAAACATTCTTACTCATAAATGTTTCTACACACATTACTGTCCATATATGTATAGATACATGCATATCCATACATATGGGGGGGGGGGGGCATGGCAAAGGAGGGATCAGCAGCCAAGTTGGGAGATTTTCAACTTTTCCTTCTTCAACATAGTGTCAACCAATCAAGTTGCGGTTAGAGGCTAGAGACTTTCCAATGAACTCGTACATGGAGCCCCCCCCCCCCATTAGTCACGCATTCAAGACTCAAGACTTAAATATAGAAATGACATAATGACCCACAGTGTCATGAACACTGATGGATATCTTAAAAGCCAACCCAACTTAAACTGATATTTTCGAACAACGTGTTAATATGAAGGTCTGTTTGAAACAGAACAGAAGGTAGGTTTGTATTTGAAGAATAATCTGTCAGCCAAAGTCTCTTGTTACTGTCATGCTTGGGTGGATAAAACTGGTGCACCCCAAACACGTGAAAACATTCTTGCATGGGCACAGAGAAATGAGAAAAGTTGCAGTTCCTTGACTGGCCACTGGAGGCTGGCGATAAAAGTAAGTTGATTTTCCTTGAATCACATTAAAATACACCGGTTTTGAAATGCCTGGATGAATGAATGAAATAGAAAAAATGAAAATGTCCACATTTGGAGAAGAGATAAACATTTACAGGAGGGTTCTATCAATTTAGTGGCATGGCAGCTGTACAGGTGGTGGATTTAGTTGTACCGCATCAAGTAAAATTTAAAAAAGCACCAAATTTACGTTTAATTAGGGGTATGTTTTTTCTATTGGCGGCCAGTACAGCAAATGGTGAGCTGTTACATTTACATTTGCTGCCCAGTATTTACAAGTGTAGTGACTGAGATGTGAATATAGATTATAAAAAACTATCATAGCTAAGCAGATGCCACCAGCAGACAGAGCCCTGTACAGGCTCTTGGTAAATGCATTGAGGAGATTAATGACTGGATGTGCCACAACTTTCTCCAGTTAAACAAAACTGAGGTAATTGTCTTTGGAGTCAAAGAGAAATGATCACAGGTCACTACAGAGCTTCAATCTATACACCTAAAAACCACCAACCAGGCCAGAAATCTGGATGTAGTGATGGACTCAGACCTACATTTGACAAAAAAAACTTCACCTTAAGATTATATCAAGGTTAAAAGATCTGATGTCTGAGCAGGACCTGGAAAAAATATTCCATGCATTCATATTTAATAACTAGATTATTGTAACAGCATCTTTACATCCAGCTTAAAAATCAGTTCAACAACTGCAGCTCATCCAGAACTCTGCTGCTCGAGTCCTCACTAAGACCAGAAAAGTGGACCACATCCGTCCAGCTCTGAGGTCTTTACACTGACTGCTTGTCCTTCAGAGGACAGACTATCAAGTTCTGATGCTGGTCTATAAAGCTCTAAATGGTCCAGGACCAGAATACATCATGGACATCCTGACCCAGTATGAACCTTCCAGACCTGGTCAACTGGATCCGGTTTTATCAGTTCACTGATACTTTAACGACTGTTTTTTATCTATTGCTATTCTCTCTTTGTTTTTGTTTCAATTCTAAACTCATGCTTTTGAATTTCTCCTTTGTAATGATGCTTTAATGTCCCCTTAAAGCACTTTGAATCATTTTGTTGTTGTGTTGTGCTATACCGTACAAACAGACCACCACAATCTGGCATTGAGTCAGAGACCAAAGCTCAAATCAATATCTCGCAGAAACCACCTTCATTTATAAATTAACCAGTTGGTTTCTTGGGCTAACTGGTGAAGGCTTGTAGCTCGTTGGTTTCTTCTGGCAGCCCCAGAACAGCCGGCTCCTGCAGCAAAGTTGTCCTGCATCCTTCCTGACCAGCATTGCCTTGACCTCTTCAGGTAATCACTGAAGTGCCGACCATCTAACTTCAAGGTTGAGGCTCTTGTTGCTCGGCTGACAACCAAAGGCTCCAAAAGTGAGACAATCTCCCAAATGTCCAGCTTTAGATTGAAAATCTTAATTTTTACAGCTCCAAGTTTTGTTAACTTTTTTAGTTGACCAGCTGCTGATGCTCGTTCGCATCGCATGCAATTAGGACACGGCTTAATAGTGTACGCAGCCGGCTGCTCTTCTGCCCAGAGCAATGCTTTGTGCCCTCCCCTGCTACACGTCATTCAGGCAGCCAATCAGCACAGAGCCTCATTATCATAGCCTCCCCGCCCACTCAGAATCCCGCATAGATAATGAGGTTAGAGAATGGGATGATAAAGACATGGTTCAGAGCAGGGGTATGCAAACCCTGGTCCTCGAGTGCCACTGTCCTGCATGTTTTAGATGCTATCCTGCTTCAGCAAACCGTGATAAAAGTACCTGTGTCATCAACAGAATTGTGCAGCCCTGGATGACAAGCTGATGACGATGATTAATTAGAATCAGGTGTGTTAAAGCAGGGTAGCATCTAAGACATGCAGGACAGTGGCACTCGAGGACCAGGGTTGCCTACCCCTGGTTTAGAGGCTGAATTTCTAATTTATTTAGAAAAAAACAATCAAAAGCTTGTTTTTAAGACATTCGAGGCCTGTTTAAAATACAGGACTGTCTCAGAAAATTCGAATATTGTGATAAAGTTCTTTATTTTCTGTGATGCAATTAAAAAAACAAAAATGTCATACATTCTGGATTCATTACAAATCAACTGAAATATTGCAAGCCTTTTATTATTTTAATATTGGTGATTATGGCTTACTGTTTAGGATTAAGATTCCCAGAATATTCTAATTTTTTAAGATAGGATATTTGAGTTTTCTTAAGCTGTAAGCCATGATCAGCAATATTAAAATAATAAAAGGCTTGCAATATTCCAGTTGATTTGTAATGAATCCAGAATGTATGACATTTTTACATTACAGAAAATAAAGAACTTTATCACAATATTCTAATTTTCTGAGACAGTCCTGTAGATATTACATGCCATAATAGGTCCTCTTTAATTATTCTTTATTTTGAAATGGACTTCTTTTGTCTTGGAAGAGGGTAGCAAATACAATGCTTTTATTCTGAAGGTGCTACTTCCAGCGGCTGCTGCGCGTGGTTCAGTGCTCGTGAGGAAAAACTTCAGTTCACGCGCTTATTCAAAGGGAAGGTGAGCGTAAAGTATGAAGCTCCGCTGAAAAGTCCCCAAAGTGCTCGGATTAAGCCGCCAGAAGACTGCAGGGTCCCCTTCGTTAACATATTCTCATCGAAAAAAGTAAGTTAGTATAAGTTTCAAAGATGTTTTTATGGTTTGTAAAGGCAGAATCCGTTAACATTTAGTTTCTGCAGACTCCGCTGGATGCCAGCGTCACGTTGTGGTCAATTCCTCTGTTTGCTTTGGTTATTTTAATATGAAAGTCTGAGATGAACTGAGTTGGTCCATTTAACTATCTTTTGTGAGATTTTTAAAAAATAATTTAACTTAAGACCTATTTACTCTCATTTCAGTATATTGACTGCTTTGTAAAAACTGCATTGGGATTCTTGCAGGTTATAATTTTGTGCTGTTGTATGACCACATCTCTTTTGACAACAATTGTATTTCACACTAAAAACAAGTGCATCTGAAAATGGGATTTAAAAGAAAAAAAAGAAGCATCATACAAACAAGATTTCAGACATTAATTACATTTGTTGGGTTCAGGCTTGTTCAGTTATCCTTTACTTTTAAGCTTTTACCCACAACAATTAACTGTCATGTGTTCCTCTCAGTATCTCCCTAAATATGTAATTTTGATTTGATGTCTATCAAACAAGAAAAGCAAAGAAGATACCAAAAAAATTGTCCTTGTTTGTCTGAAAACAAACAAACAAGAACTTGTGAGATTCCTGGAAAAGCAAAACTCCCCATCCTATGATTTATGTGGAAAAGCAATCTGAATAAACACTTATCTGGACCCTCACAGAAAAATTCAGAGCCATAACTATGTAAAGAGCATCCAAACAAGCCTCATGCATTAAAATGCCTATTCCGAGAGAATATGGGTTACAGAATTTCATGAAAATAATCTCTCCAGCTGCTGAACTTTCCATGCTTCAAATTAGTGTTGCAATGAGCACACAGAGCATTTTACTGGTAGGAACGATGGAAGCAACTGAATAACAATCTGATGGAAAAGAAGAGTTGCTGAGTAAAGATCCTAACCACAACTCCAAATCCATGAAAGACTAACTGAACCGACACAAGCTGACGGTTTCACCATGGCCTTTCTGACTCAGACATATTACATAGGCTTGGGGCAGATCTCAATCTAGGCCAGACTGACTCAGGATCTCATGCTATTATAGCCATTTTGTTAGAAAACTTGGTTAAAAAAAACAACAGAAAACCCCTTAGCACCCACTGAAAAAGTTTCCAAGGTGTGAAATCTGTCAATCTTTCAAAAGTACTTGGCATGTCCTGTTAAGTGTGTCATTCATTCAGAAAGAATGACACGGGATATATCATGGTATTTTGTACTAAACTTTATTATACTATCTTTAATCCTATGTTGTATTTTGATACAACTACATTTCTGATAAGGCCCAATATTTTTCTCCCCAATGGTTCTATTGTACGTGTTAAAAGTAAGACACAGTTACTTGATATTAATTGTAAAGACCGTACATCAACCAACAGTCGCCGATTTTGCAAAGGCAGTTTCCTCTGTGTTTTTATTCTGTCTGTGATTTAATGTAAAATGATTCAAAATGTTAGTTTGCAGCCAGACTGCTTCTCTGCAGGTCAGTCAGAGGTGAGGGGATTGAAATCAGAGCTTGCACTGGTTATGGTGAAGCTCTTGATTGGAATTCATCCAGTTTAGTCTGACACATTGCTGCATTTAGACAACTTGCTTTTTCAAGGAAAAAATTGTGGACAATGTCACTAAGATGGCAGCAATTAGGAGAATATGTGATGGGTCTGCAGCTCACCTTGCTATTGATAAATGTAGAAAGAATGGAGTATTGGTGTGTGAGGAGAAATAAATACACTCCAATAGTTTTATAGGAAGTGTTCAGTACTAGAATATGTTATTTACATATGCTATTTGTCTGAGATTTTTGTAATTTAAAGTCAATGACTAAGGCTTTTTCTTCTTTTTTTTTTTTTTTATTTTGAAACTGTAAAAAATGCAGAAGTATTTTTCCTTCGAATCTTTAAAATGTTAACCTTTAAGTTAATGCCCTTTTTTAGAAATCAGGGCATGCTTAAACTGACTGCCAGTGTTTGACATAAACTTTATGTAACTGCAATACAACTTCTTTATGCATCATTTGTCCATAAATGTGAATGCCAAATCATGAATCATATTCATGAATCAGTCAGCTTTAGTTTAGCACCCACTGTCAGTTAGAATGGGGTAAAAACTGCGACTGCCAGCACTTTAAAGCTGCTTCTGGTCCAGCACCAGCTGCTTTCATTTTCCACTGCACTTCTGCAGTCTTTATTTGTGTAAACCTCCGTAGTGTACCATTGTTCAGGAAAAACTTCACTCAAGAAGTGCTGTAACCTGCTGGCAGCCCATCTGTCTGCGTAACCCTGATGACGTCTTTGCTTCCGACCAGAGAACTGAAATCAAAACAAAGGATTTGACTCTCTCTGTCAATATCCGTATTTCTACCCTCACCAGACTTACTAGCTGATGTTTGAAACTTCGTAGTATCCATCCTAATGTAGACTATATGTCCCTGCAGGCATATGTGAATTTACATTCTTTATAATATAACACAATTTCCTGCTGATTATTTTAAGAAACTGTTATCTCATGGTATCGGTTCCATCGCTTCCTCAAGCAGCAGGCCTTTTTTCTATTTCTTTTTTTCCCTAAATGCAAGAAAAAGTGTCCTTTTGACCCTGGTTTGTATTAGCTGTACAGTTAGCTCACACTAGATGATTTGCAGAGGTCTTTGTATGTCAGGCATCTATTTTCATGACATTTACATTCCTCACATTCTTTGTGTATTTTGAAAGAAGGGTGGTGACACTCTCATGGCACTTGATATATAGAGATGTTTACTTCTGAAATTAAATTAAAATATTAAACAGGAGCATTTGTTTCAAATAAAAAGTGATTAAGGCTTGTTATAAATTCTCTAAACTGAGGAAAGTTGATGCTTCAGTATGCAATTTGGAGCGACAAAAGTAACATAAGACTTTTGAGCTGTTGATGTTGGGATTACAGGAAAATGTCTGTTTCTGAGTAGGAAGACGGTTTTCCAGAAAGAACCAGGAAACGCTTCCTGACAGGACTGAGTGAAGGTCTTCCTGTGTGCTGGGATGCCTCCGTTCCCACCCTGTTTATTGTTTCAGTCATGCATTGTGGACACTTGAACACATTTTGGTCACTCCTCACGGCTGTGTTTTGCTTCTGAATGTTTAAATGGCCAACGTTAAGATTATCACATAAAATATTATACTGATGACTCCTTCTGTGGTAAGATCTTGATAACAATGGCAAAGTTAAGAGATCTCTTACTCATTTCCTTTGGCTTTTTTCTGTATTTTTGCTTATCCAAAGTGATTTCAGTCGCTGATGTAGTTAGGACCACGTGAAAAAACGGCAATAACTTAGTATCGGCATTACATTGCTACCATGTGAGTCTCAGAAAGACAAAGCCTTGTTTGTTCAACGGGGCCACCGCTGTTGCAGAGAGAAATAAAACACCAGTTTAAGGGCTGAGCTGGTGTTTTTGTTAAACAATCTGACCTCACAGCAGCCCAGACTAAAAGTCAAGAGGACCAGCTCGTAGGGGGGAGGGTAATGAGAAGGAGAGCGTTTTTAACGGGGCTTCGCTTTAACCCAGGACTGACTTCCATAAGTTCGTTTCATGATCAGGGTAACTTTCCAAGTATAATTGTCTTAATGAAATCAAAATGACTAAGCCAATTATGTTGCATATAATTTTCAACCTTATTGACTGTTATTTAATCCATGAAACAGGGTTGATTTATGCTTTCCTGGCTGCTATACCCATTCACTTCACAAAAAGTCACTCCGTGAACTGGATCTGGTACCCGTCTGGTAGCCCTCCCATTCACAACTATTTACACTGGTACAAAATGTATCGAACCAATTGCAGCAGAGCAGGGGAAGGACTTTATGTGATGATTTGCTTTCAATAATGCCTTGGATCAACAGGTTATTAGTTTAAAAACTGAGATCAATCATTCAACAGCATTCCTACTCTACTGCACACCTTTTTAGATTTATTTTGTTGATACTAGTCTGGTGTTTTTTGCCTACATGACTTCCTTTTGTTTCTCTTGTTGTAAGATTGGCTGCACGTCCAGTTGCATCAAGAGTTGGTTTCTTCTGCTCCGTTGATACTGCCCCCAGAATCAACGTATAATTCAGAGAAACCAGACTGATTCTTTGTATAAGAAGAAAATAATTAAGATGGCTGCAGTCTGATTTGGTTGAACTTCTGGTTTTAGAAGTTAGTGACAAAAAAACTTTTGGCACAAAGCTTCAAAACGTTGTCCACAGACCACTTTATTGCACAGCCCTTTTTTTTTTATTACAGTCCCTGGGATAGAGGGGGGATAATTATTTGAGCAGGATGGAGTCCACACAGATCAGCATTACACTTCGAAGATAGAAATGGATGCTCATAGTGCTGCTTCTGGTGACATAATTAATGACATGATTAATAAATATATTATTGTCAACCTGCTGCTATTAATTGCATTTCTTTACAACAAAAGAAGCTGCTTCTACTACAGTGAGTCAGTCTTATTCTGAAATGCACATCTGCTCCACAGCTGAAAGTACGGTAGGTTATTGAAGTGAGAGGCACCGGTAAAGGTGTGTGTGTGTGTCTGATGTGTGTGTGTGTGTGTGTGTGTGTGTGAGCGAGTGGTCTGTAACACACAATCATTCAGCGTAAAGTCAAGTAATCCTGCACTCGTTTCGTTTTAGATGTGTGCCCCCCTCCTTTCTGTATCTTTTTCAGTCCATCTGGTTGATGTTAAAACTAACATATGGTTGTAGAAAAGTCAGGTTTGATTCTTACACTGATTGGTCTTTCTGTAAAATTCAGTATAGATAAGGATGGAAAGCTTTTATGTTTTTTCTTAAAAAACTAGTTTGTTTTTAATAAGTTAATTATTTTTAGTGGTTTTTACATGACACCTTATCTTTTAGGACTTAAAGGCTCAAAAGGACTGACAGGAATGGACAATGAAGTAGATTTTATTTCTTCGGTTGGAAGTCGGCTTAATTTTGTTTTTGTTAGTCATTTTAATATATTTGAGTGCAGAGTTCCATTGAGTTCGTCATAGCATATCGTCAACTTGAAGGTGTTTAACCACCTCTGAATCTGAATCTGTCCTTCATCCAGTGATTGTGACCAGGTGTGCAAAAAAGGGACAGGGTTCCTTTCTGTTTTTGTTCCAGACAAGATTGATTCTGCCACTTTACATATGATTAGAAGAAAACATTGTGAATGCCTGTCACAAGGAGAAATTGTCTGAATATGTTTTTCTCTTTCTGAATTGACAGCTCATGCCACTCAGCTGTGATAGAAGGCCCTTTCCTTTGGATTTGAGTGCTCAAAGTACTTGTTTTCTCATTTAGTCAGAAAATGTGTTTGTTAGAGAAATGTCTGATTTAAATTGGTTCATCAGTCATAATCATGGTGGGGTTTCAATCGCAGATGAAAAGACAAATACAGAGGCAAGCTCTTAAAGGAATTGTGACATTCAAGACTTTTAACAGCAGTTAATATAAAAGCTGAACATTCATTTTCATTAAATTTTTGTCTACTTTTTATGTGGTTGACGCAACGTATTTTCCAATGCAAGCTGTCCATCTATTGTTGGGAATTTGCTCACCTGCATGCATTCAGGTATCTGTGTGTGAGCCCGCATCAAGGTGGAGTTGTTCTCCTTCACTCTCTCTTCATCACTAAGAGGGTTTTTAGTTTCCAAGAAGCACTTTCACACAAAACCAGCTTTGACTGGCAGACAGAACGTGATGTCTGCTCCCAAGAGGAGAGGCTTCCTCCTACTATAAGAGCCTGACAACACGTTCTCTTCTCACTTCCAGAAGCAAGTGTTTCATAGAGTGAGCTAACCACTCGGCCGCCGAGTGCTAGACAGTGCTACTCTAGCTTATCTACGTTCAGTAATAGCTGCAACTAGTACTCACCATCCTAGTTGCTTATTACTCATCATGGAGCTATATATATATATATATATATATATATATATATATATATATATATATATATATATATGACACACACTACAGACCAAAAGTTTGGACACACTTCCCCATTTGTTTGAATGAGGTGTGTCCAAACTTTTGGTCTGTACTGTATATATGTACATTCTCTCCACAAAACGATACTTCTTAAGCCTGAGTTATGGTTCTGCGTCAAACCAACGCAGAGCACACGCCGTCACCGTGACGCTGTCGTGAACCCTTCACACTTCTCCGTCACTCCATTTCGCCGCGGTGCAGTACCCCCAGTGACCGCTAATTCGCGATCTTTTCCTGAATGGTTTATCCGACTTTTTCCGGTCACAGTGAATCAAAGAGATAAGGACAACTATTGTGCAAAAAAACAAGACAAAAAAAATCACACATACACGAAGAAAAGAGCGCTGAAAGTTCACTACTGCTTCAAACCGGAAACCGGAAATGCATTGCTACCAAGCGAACCAATCACAGCCCTCTCCGTCTGCGTGTGGTCTGCGTCGCCTCGACGCGTAGTTACAATTTTTGGGAGGTGCACGCCAGTGACGGCGTCAGTGACGGTATGTGGTACGCGGCGACGCAAACCACACGCCGTAGGCACGGCGTCGTTTTGACGCAGAACCATAACTCAAGCTTAACAGGTTTATAGGTGGGTGGTGGCTGTGTTGGGGCCATAGACCAAAGACCTCGCACTTCTTCTGGAAAGGTTTTTTCTGGTATTCATCCTCCTGGAAATGATTATCATCAGCAGGCCTGCAGATCTGGGTTGTAGTAGCTGGAGGCCTGATGGGTAGTTGCAGGTATTTGAGAGCGTAGACACTTTTACTAGAGTTTTTGTATCTGAGATAGAGTCATGTGTTTGTGTTGTGTATCAATAAGATTGCCTACATGTATGTGGTTATGGATACACTTTTTTTTTCTCCACTAAATAAATATATAGTTCCATTCAGGTAACGACTGTGATTTGCTAGACAGAAAGTTCTGCCAAAAAAAACGGCAGATTTTAGGTTAAAAGAAAAACTGGCCATCAGAACTTGCATACTACTCCTCTCATAGACGGGGGGTTGGGGTCACCTGGCTCATCTGGTTTCTAACACACCAAGAGGGGGGTGGAGATGAAGATGGAGGTTGTGTGTCTGCTGAGCATCAAATTCTTTGAGAGAATGTTAGGATTCTTTGAGGCTGGAAACTATTAAGTTTCTGTAACAGTTGAATAAAACAATCTAGTCAGCTGTGTGATAACTACTAACTAACTCAGATAGACAAAACAAACAAACACTGATGTAATATTATCTGAATTTGTTGCAAGCAAATTGACAACCAAAGTAGTTTATGAGTCGGAGATGAAACCCATGCAGCTCCTGATAGAAATAGCAACAATTTACCGTTGCCGACATTCAATGCAATGTTCAATGTCAATTTTCCCATGTCAGTAAATTTGGGGTTTAGATAATTTATCGTGATATTGATTTGAGGTCACATCGGTTTTTTTTTGTTTTGTTTTTTTGTATGTGTGTTTTTGCTGATAGTATCTGTAAAATACCACAATAACTTTACTGGGACAACTGTACCTGAAAAGTGATTAAATGCTCCTCCAATTGAAACTTGTATTTTTGCAAGAAAAAAGAAAATTATTTTTGTCCTGTTTTAGATTTCTTCACACAATGCAAGGGTCAAAAAGGTTGCAGGAGATGTCTGTGCCAGGCGTCAGTGTTTACGTTTGCAGGAACACTGATGTGTTCAGGAATGTGTGTAGTCTCACTCCTTCACTCACTGGGTCACTCAAACTGTGCCATTAATCACAATTACTCCATACAGACATGGTTGGAGAGCTGGGTTCTCATCTGTGGCCATTTCTTTGTGGTTCAGGTCAGAAAAGGCTTTATGGGTGATCTAATGTTCACTGATGTGAAGGGAAATGGAAACTGTTTCAGAACTGTATTTAATTTTTAAGGGTCTAGGTTTTACAAGCTTGAAAGTGAACAGATTAGTGTAGATTTTCCTGCCCTCTTCTGCTACATACAGTATTTGCAGTTAAATTACCACTTTTCAGACATTTACCCAAACATTATTTGTAATTACTTGCATGTGAACTCTTTAAATGCTCTGTTTGCAGCGTTGAAAGGGATTTCTTTTGAAACTGATTGCTGTGTTTGATTGTGGCTTTATTGGCTGATAGCAGTGTAGTTGAGCAGCCTGAACTAAACACACCTCTACACACCAGAGCCAAGAAACATAGATGGGTAAAAGTTAAATTAGACATGCCAAAAGTTGAAACTTTTTTTTTTTTTCTTATAGCAAAACAAATATTGAGATTTTCAACAAAAAAAAAAACAAAACATGACTTTTTGGAGAAGAGACAAGCTCTGGGTTTGTCCCTCTGGGTAAGCATGCAGCTGACTAAATACAGCTTCTACCCTGTTGAGAATGAGAGATACTTTCCTATCAAATCATGGAAATACCTTGTCAGTAAGTCATGCATTTGTGATGACCCTCTGTCCTCAGAGGAACTTTACAGTCGAATTGACGACCAGGTCGTTTTGTTTTCACCATTCTTATTGGCCAATAATTCATTTGCTTTAGAATATTGCAGGTCTAAAACATTTTGGAGGAGACTATAACAGCCTTCTGTGCTTTGAGTTGTTGAAATAAGGCAATAAAGGACTTCAAGATCCTTGTTTTAAAAGCAGACCCACACTCACATATTGAGATCATTGGTTAAATTGCTCTCAATGCTACCCCCTCTTTTTCTTTTTTTTTTAAACCCCACCGGGTGTGACATTGTGACCCCACAAAGGGTGGAAATGAAGCTAAGCATGTACTCCCACCCCCCTCCCTCTCACACCACTTGATGTCTGAACAAATAGAGCCACTGTTTTAATGTTGTGAGCTCTTAATACAGTCTCCTTTTCTTCAAATCTGATTTAGTTTGGTCAGATAATTGACCAGTGTGAGTTACAGTGGAACATGTGATAAGTGTTTGTAATGAGTAGTCATGGGGGCACTGTCCAACTTTGTAATGGAAGTCTGAGATGCCGAGCATGCCAGTGCTACAAAGCCCGAGACCCCTGGGAGAATAGTACCATTATTCCAGATAGGAGCCTGCCCATGAGCCCCCGTGACTGCCAGGCTGCCGGAAATAAGGCCTGTTGAGTAATAAGTCCTGGAAACCACTTTGTGTTTTGTCTTCAAGGCTGGTAATTTGTTGTTGTGGTCTGCAGGTGTATTTTGGTGTTGCAGTTAGGGCTGTTCGATTAATCGATTTTTAAATCGTAATCGCGATTATGTAATTAGAACGATGTTAAAACGTGAAAATCGTAAAATCGATTTTTCACTTTTTTTTTTTTTTTTACCTTGTCTGCCCACATATTAATGATTGATACCATATTAATGATTAATGGAAATACCTCTCAATACCTGCGACAAGTGCCCCATGGGAGAGGCTCTTTAGTGTAGGAGGGGGCGTTGTAACATGCCACCGGGCATCCCTCAAGCCAGATGCTTACTGTATGTTTGCAAGTGCTGATTTGCTGATTTTTTTTTTTCAGAGATAAAACTTTATATTTTATTATATTTTTTTAAAACTTTTTTTCAACTTATTTTACAGAGTTTTGCACTTTATTCATTCATTTTTGGTTTAATAAGAGCAAAGTTTGCACTTAAAGCCCAATGGGGCCAATGTTCACTAAAAAAACAGCATATTTGAAATCATTTCTTTGCCTTTTGTCAATTCACAAAATAATCGTAATCGTAATCGAAAATCGGATTTTGAGAGAAAAAAATCGAGATTTTATTTTTGGGCAAAATCGAACAGCCCTAGTTGCAGTCATTGTAAAAATTTGAATATATATACCGTACTGCAACAGGATTGGTGAAAACGCTTGGATTTTTATGGATGTGTGCTTTTATATTTGAGAATTGAACATATAATACCTTTTTATTATTGACAGAATTGGTCCATCAAGTTTGTATGTCATACCAAACCCCCCCCCCCCCCCCACATGATGATTACAGTTCTTAAGACATAATGTGACCAATTTTCTCTGCCTACTTGTAGGAAGTGGCTCTTCTTTCCTGTTTGGCCTCACATGCAGGGAACATGTCTCTTGATGTTGTGGGTAGGAGCTGTAACTGTTGTGGTTTTAGGTTTGTTTAAATCACATGAGATGGATGACAAAAACAGCCTTGCTAGTCACTGCATTATTACACACTAATCTAGATGTTTGTATAGTATTTGAACATTTCGTAGGATTGCTGCTCTTCTGTTCAGTCTTAATTGGATCCTGATAGTTTGTTGGTGAGTGAAGGGAGGATAGAAATCTGCAGCCAGAGCTGCCAACTCCTCATCTGGCTGGCCGCTGGAAAGAACAACGTGGATGCCGGTGTTGTCTTGAAAGGAAACTCTTGATATAATTATAATGTCTCAGCTCTAGCCAAGCCCCTTAATACATTCTTTTCCCTTTGCTCTTACTTTTTTAATCGTTTGAAACTCCCTTTTCTCTTTCAGATTGATTACCGACAAGATGATGTCTGATGCCAGTGAGATGTTGGCTGCGGCCTTGGAGCAAATGGATGGGATCATAGCAGGTAATACCACCTAACACTGCGAGGGCTCGCAGATTAATTGCCGTTATGAAATTACCCGATTAAAATTAACGATTACAATTAATCTATTTATTTATTTATTTTTTTCGTTTAATTTCACCAGCTGGTATTACGCCCGGACCACATTTAATGCGACACAACGCGCCGCGCCGCGCACATTGGTTTTAGTAATATCATGCTCAGGCAATGAGTCTGCCATGGCCCAGACGGGAGACACATGTAGCTCTGTGTTTAATTTTAGTGTACTTCAACCCGAAGTCTGCTCGCTATAGCAGAGCTGCTGCAGATGAGCAGACCAGGCTTCGGCTCTACAGTCACTACTTTTCCGCTTATGTGTGTAATTATAGCACTGACCTTTCCAATGGGAGTGCAGCAGATGATCACATGACACCCACCAGTCCCCACCCCCCCTTGTTTCTGCAGAAACCCCTGCCATCATCAAGCCCAATCTCTCGCTGCTGTGGGGACGCCATCATTTTCTGGACATTTTTTATTTTATATTCAGAAGCCTCTTGTTAATAGGGACGTCTCATTATAGATGAGAGATGACAGATAGTGCAGAGTAGGCTGAAGCACATGATTAAACATCATGGGTTGTAGTTTATTCAGCTGCCTGCTACTTTTGATTCCAAGATAGAATCCAACTATAGATTATATAACTACAGAAACATTGTATCATTATTTGCTCATACTATGTTTGATAGAAACTTGAACAAATGTTTGATGCTAATAGATGTGGAGGACTGTTTAAAAGAAGTGGACAGAATATCTTTACATGTTTATGGGGTGATTTTGCTGGGGTGGTTACTTTAGTAAGAGTAATAGATGAACTGGATGTAAAACAAGCTGAAAGAAGTTGTGTTGTTCAGTCCTGTCCTTACTAGGGATGTTAATAATTAATCGATTTTCGATTAATTGCCGTTATGAAATTACCCGATTAAAATTAACGATTACAATTAATCTATTTATTTATTTATTTTTTTCGTTTAATTTCACCAGCTGGTATTACGCCCGGACCACATTTAATGCGACACAACGCGCCGCGCCGCGCACATTGGTTTTAGTAATATCATGCTCAGGCAATGAGTCTGCCATGGCCCAGACGGGAGACACATGTAGCTCTGTGCTTAACTTTTATTTTTAATCCACTCTATATTCTTCTGGTTGTTCTCCGGTATGTTCCCCTAAAGCCTGAAGGTTCCGCCTTAAATCGACACAGAGCCTACGCCGTAGCCTACGGCGTAGGCTCTGCGTTGTTGTAACGCGGGACCATAAATCAGCCTTCACCCGGTACATACATAGGTTTCTCTAAACATCTGTCCCCGCTACAGTTTTAACTAAAAGAAAATGTGCTCCAATACAGCAGGTCTCATAATTTTATTTTTGAACACTGCCAAAACTCTAACTTAAAACGTAACTAGAACTTAAAATTTGCTTGACACAAATGACACTATTATGGCTGCTGCTGCTACTAATAGCCTTGAAGTGCACTTTATATTAGGCAAGGCAAATTTATTTATATAGCACAATTCAACACAAGGTAATTCAAAGTGCTTTACATTGACATTAAAAGCGGCAAGACAGAAGACATAATAACAAATAGGTAAGAAAAAGAAAAGAAGTAAAATAATAAAAAGCACAAGCTGTTAAAAAAAATAAAAATAAGGGCAGTAGAGTAGAGTACAGCAGGTTTAATTTAAGAGTACACTTCAGTAAACAGTAATGTTTTTAACCCTGATTTAAAGGAGCTGACAGTTGGAGCAGACCTCCTTATATTCCTTGTGGTACAAAAATGTCTTTTTGTTACTTTTGTATCAAATAAATATTTGATTAAGGAATACATTAAAATGTCCTTTGTATTTTATATAAGCAAAAAAAATTATGTTTGTATCTCAGATGGGGGGAAAAACGCCGCTTATCAACTAATCGATGATCGATCGATAAGGTTATCAACTATCAATTAATGAAATAATCGATAATTTGCATCCCTAGTCCTTACTGGCTGTTTCAGTTAAAGGGAACTTTTGATGAATATCGCTTTTCAGTAAAGCCCAGTGCTTGACAGAAGAATGGCCAAGATGGAGGTGAATTAGTAACAATTAATTGACAAATTCACGTATGTTTAGTATGAAAATTAATTGATGCTCAACATGTCATATAAAACTACAAAAATCTAAATATCAGGGGTGTTTCCAGCTCAGTGTAAAATTGCAGTGCACTACAGGAAGTGCAGGGGGCAGTGTAGCTCCCTATGACTGCCAAGATGACAGCTTGTTGCCACATAAATGACAACAACATATTACCAGCTTCATAGTATAATTGCCAAAGTCCTTCATGTTCAAATATGACTTTAGGAGAACATTTTCCTGAAAACATGCCATAAAAATGAGTGAAATGCAGAATGAAACACAGTGAAACACAGAGCCGTCATTTCAAGGCAGCACTATATGCACCCCCCCCCCCCCCCAAAAAAAAAAAAAAAATTAATTGGCTACTAAAATAGCATTTGATAGCAGGATTTTTTGTGTTTTAATTTATTATAATAATTTCATTTATTAATGAATCATTTTGCAGGTGAAATTTACAGCACTGTTTTGTTTTTAACTTTGGTGTTTCAGTTATATAATCTGACACGTTAACCCTCAGAACTGAATCTTCTAAACTTGTTCTGGAGTCAGGCGACAGAAACAGGATAAGAAAACAGCTTCATTGATAATTTGGCTATGTTAATATTCAAGTAACCACAGAAAGGAAGAACCAAATGGATGAAAAGGGCAGGCAAAAAGTGAGCAGTGTTGCCTGAAGACACAGAAAACTGAATGAAAGAGTTGAAAGAGCAACTGATAATCAGTCAAACAATTTTAACGCTTTTTATCAGTAGTGGAGTCTGTAACTGTAAGAGTGTTGGCATCAGTTTATTTGAAATGGCTGCTTGACAGCAAGTAAAGTGGGAAAAGTATTTTCACTCTACAGCTACTGTACTCCTGAGGGTGGAGGAAAACGGTCTCCTGGAGGTTTTACACTTAGGAAAGAAAAGCACCTCACACAATCTCAATTTACAAAACCATTAATCCATTCAGGTTTTCTTTTGCAGACAACACATTTCATTTTGTCCATGTGTAGCTGAGACATTTTAGTCTCTGCAGAGGTAATGTAGCTGCGCTCTGCTTGTATATTTATCTCTCTCTTACCAGGCAGAAGTGGCCAGTGATGGGGAGGACCCGACTGAATTCACAGCTCGGCTCCCTATTGGTTGTTATTTCTTTTAAAATGGATAATAAATAGAATTCCTACTGGTTTGTAAATCCGAGGGCTTGTCTGGTTGAATTACAGCTAATGAACTGGCATGAGTTGGAAATCTAATTTTCACAGCTTGGGTTTACACTTTACATTTTTATAGACTTCATAAAACTCTGTGAAAATGTATTTTCACCATATGAAACCTGGAAGAGTCCAACATCCACAAATTAGCAGCAATAGTTAATTAAAAGGTATTGTACAAGATTTGGAAACTGAGCAAGCCTTTATCTGGGGAAAAAAAAAAAAAGTATGATAGAATAGAATAGGCTGGTAAATGATCCATGTTGAGCGGTACAGTGTCATTTAAATGTGGGACTATACTACTATGTACAGGGTTTCCGCAGGGTTTTAAAAAGTATTAAAAAGTGATAAACGAAAATTGCCAAATTTAAGGCCATTAAAAGTGTTAAATTCACTGTCAGAGGTATTATTTTTTTTAAATTGGTATTATTTTTTACCTTTTACATTTTAATCAGTCTATTTTATTGTCATTCACAAAGTGAAATAAATGTGAAACATCTGGTCAACATCAATGAGTCTATAAATCTGTTCTGTATAGTGTTCTATAGTTCAAAATCTGTATTAATGTTAAAAGGTCCGTGATTAACACTTAATGTTGTGACAGTTTTTTTTTTTAAATCTGAAGGTAGTGAAAAAGGTATTAAATTGGTATTAAATTTAACATAAGGATTGCTGTATAAACCCTGTATGTAGTACCGCTATGCATGTCACTCTCCACCTTGATGCGAGACTTGAACCTTTAGTTGCAAATGTTATGTAACTTTTACCTGCCCTTTTTTGGGGGGGTAACTATTTGTCTTTTTCTATATTAAGATATTGTGTTGCTTGGATGATGACACACAAATTTGGCTGTGTAGGACTTGCACTAAACCCAAGTCAACCCACTTAAACGGCAGAATCAGACCATCAACCAGTTTATGGTTAATTTGATTCAATCCAGATGTCCTTGTACTGATCCTGTTATACCTTTAGTGTTAAATCTGTATTATAATGACGTACATATCGTTAGCCTCATAGCATAATTGCCTAAGTTGTATTTGAATGCCTTAGAATTAGGCAATTATGCTATGAGCCTAACGATATTTAAGACTTTTACACCGGTGTAATGTGCATGAAAAACATGTAGCTTATATAAGATAAGAAAACCTTTATTTGTCCCACAATGGGGAAATTGCAGTTTGCCACAACCTACAGAAGGGGACAGACCCCAACCTGGGGTCCGGGCACCAGAGATCTCTGGGGGGGGGCAAAACTTTGTCTGCTTTGAGGATGCAGTTGTAAAAATTATATTTGCGCATGTTAAATAAATAAAAAAATCATAATAACACAACTAATGGAATACTGTAATCCAAGTCTGTATAAACCCACTTGAAAATATATTTTGGTCATTTTAAAATACTAAGTTATTTAGCAGGATAAAAACTTAAAAACTTGTTATTATATCATTATTCAACATTTAATCATACTACTACTCCGACAGGTTGTTAAAGGAAAAATGTTAAAAATGTTTGCTCTCATATTAAGATACATTTTTTTTGAAATATTTTTATGTCCTTGCAATTATTTTTTGTGCATATTTTAAACATTGGTGACACAAAATGAAGTGAGAAAAATAAAGTCATATGTATACAGGGTAAACCAAAGAGAAATGTATTAAAAAAACATAATTAATGTTCATGTTTTCTATTAAAGATTTGTAACAAATCACTTTACTCTTTTGAGGGGGGGCCCGGCTGGTCTAAGACACAAGTAGGGGGTGCTCCAAGGAAAAAAGGTTGGGAACCGCTGGAATAAGGGATACGATTAAGTGTTTGCTGTGGAGTCTTGACAGCAGCAGGAAGGAAAGACCTTCTATATCTTTCCTTAACACATCGAGGGTGAAGCAGTCGTCACTGAAGCTGCTCCTGCTGGGGGGAGGGACTCATTATCCGGCATGGATGACACTTTAGCCAGGACTCTCCTGTCACCCACCTCCATCACTGAGTCCAGAGGGCAGCCAAGGACAGAGCTGGACTTCCTGATGATCTTATCCAGCTTCCTCTCCCTCTCTGTGATGCCACTGTTCCAGCAGACCTCCGTACAGAAAGGCTGACGTCACTACAGAGTCATAGTTCTTCAGGAGTGCAGCTTTCACTCCAAAAGACCTCAGTAGCCTCATTAGGTAGAGCCTGCTCTGTCCTTTCCTGTAGACTGCATCAGTGTGGCGAGTCCAGTCCAGTTTGATGTTGAGGTGAACACCCAGGTAATTATAAGTGTCTATTCCCTGGATGTTCACTGGTGAGGGGACGGCAGAACGGTGTCTGTGAAAAATCCAGCACCATCTCCCTGGTTTTCCAGGCAGCATATGTTCATGTGTGAAAGTACCAAGTTACTGAGATCTGATTCACTGTTAAAACAGGGTTGTAACAACTAATGTTAAAAGTTTAAAAGAGGAAATTTAATTACAAATGTATTAATGGTGGTTTAATTTTCCACTTCATGTTATTTTTCAGTCTGGACAAGAAATTGTTTAAAGCAGTCCAACACAGTGCAGTCATGTACTCTGTAAATCAAGTTTGAAATAAACAAAATCATTGACTTCTGATGGTTCATCATAGTTTAATGCTACTTGTAGTTGATATGGACATTGCACAGATTCATTCAATACTTTGTGCAGTGCGTGCAAAATTTGTATCGTGTGGAAGTCGTGAAGATAGACGAGTCGACAACTTCTCACGATGCAGACACAGAAGCGTGTGTCATTTTATTAAATCCACCAGCCAACTGAACAAAAAGAAGCAATAAACACATAGACCAAGACACTAGTAACAACATAAAGTGCTTGATAACCTGAATAAACGCTGTATGGTAATGCTGTGACTAACATCTCTATGCAGGTGAATTATGTACACATCACTATGAATACAATCTACAATCTATCAAAATTTGTTATTTTTTTGTGTCAATTTATTTGTACATTTGGGTGTAGGGATCAGAATCAGAATCAGAATCAGAAAAGGGTTTATTGCCAAGTTTTCACACGAGGAATTTGTTTTGGGGATTGGTGCAACACAATACAAATATAAAAACAAATATATAAGAGATAAAATAAAATTAAATGTATAAACAATAAAAAGTATAAACAGTAAAATAAAATGTAGACCGGAAATGTACAAAATGAGGTTTTAAAGTGCCGGGTGAGTCTGTACAAAAGTGACTTAGGAACTTAGGATAGGATGAAGTTTGATTCACAATCTTTGGCATTTATAAAGACAACTGAGCATGGAAGTTTTTTTTTTTTATAAAAAGTACAACAAAGCTTATTTCTGTCTTTGTGCATATTGCAAGATTTGGATGTGCATAACATTTTTCTACCATAACAAAAAAAAAAACTTTTTGAAAAGAAAGTAAACGCACACCTGTGCACCAAACAAACGTTTCACAAAATTGGCTTCTTTTTCTCTTATAATTCCAAACTAAATGTAGTGTGAGTCATAACTCCACCCACCCAGTGTGTAAGAACCAGACACATTTGATTTTTATTTCAGGTTTCCGGTACCAGCCACATTAGTTCTGGTACGGTCAGAGCTTTGGTTGTGTTTTAACGTCTTGTCCTCCACCTCCTCAGGCTCCAAGGCCATCGACTACTCCAATGGCCTGTTTGACTGTCAGTCGCCCACGACACCTTTCATGGGTGGCCTTCGGGTGCTGCACCTGCTGGAGGACCTGCGAGCAGCACTGGAGCTCATGGAAAACGAGGAAAGGAACAACCTGCGCTGTCAGATTCCTGATTCCACTGCAGAGGGGCTGGCAGAGTGGCTACAGGGAGGAATGGTAAAGGAGGGGACCGTGGGGAGGTTCATAGTGAAATGAAATGTAAACTGTTATTTATTTTCTGCTTTTAAATTGACCATCCATGCTCATGTGTAATGTGTCTTTATGGAGTTACAATTCCTGCCTCATCAAGTACAAAGTGTAGTTTGTGTCAGTTTAAGTGTCTCATGTTCTCTGGATGTGTGTGTCTCTGGATCACACCCAGCTAACAGATTTGTAACACTTGGATTTCCAGCTCAATGTCTGAGGGTTTTACCCATCCATCCAAATAATTCAGTGAATGAACTGACAATCTGATTTTTATCCATAGAAACCACTGCAGCTACTTTTTTTCCTATTGACCCGTAGCTTCCTGACCTGGTGTAGTTGCACTATGGAGGAGTAAAGATGATCTTGATGAGACAAACATCTGCATTTTCCACTAAGTGATCTGAACTATATCCTGAAGTTGTTAGTTATTGGATTTCAGGTCATCTCAGCATTTATATTCAATTTTCTGTTACAAAAAGTATCTGGTCCATCCAAGACATACAAGCAAAAGCTGAGCCATTGAAAATAGATTTTAACCTATTTTTTTATTTAAGATGTGAACTATCTACTTCTCATGCTAATATTATGTCAGGCTGTGCTAATGATGGTTTCTTTACAATCGTTCTTGAAATTATTTTACATCATTGTCAAAAAAATGTCTGTAGTTCCTAAACGGTTATTGCAACTCTCTTGTGTTGAACCACTTGAACTGCAAATGGGTCTGTTCTTTCAAATCTCGATTGCATAATTTGAAACCTTTCGTGTTTGTGTACTAAGGCAAAAGGACAAAAAAGGGTCCTCTTGTTCAAATAATTATGGATCCCTCACTGTGTGTTTTAAATCTGGCAGCTCAAATCCTTCCACACTCATCTCAGGATCAAATAAACTTAATGCCCCCTTGTGCTGATATAACAGATACAGCAATTACTTCAAACAAAAAAAATCATTACATATTCTCTTTCATTTCAGTCTAACGTCCACGGTTCAGAGGCGGTTTACCAAGAACGCCTATCTCGACTAGAGAGTGACAAAGAGTGTCTTATTCTTCAGGTTTGTGGGAAAAACTCTTTATTGCAGCTACATAACAGGATCATTGTTCTTGGATGAGCAATTTAATGTGATTGTATAAATCTGCTGTTGTATAATTAGGTTTGAGTGAGGTTTTTAGTTATATGGTTGGAAAGCAGAAGTAGTAGATAGTTGATTTGTCATTGTGTGTTTCAAGCACAAAATCCCTGACTCTGAATGAGCTTTAGGTGGCAGCTGGTCAGTCTTAAAGTTAACTTCAACATCCAGCTGCTGGCTTTAGCCGAATTAGCTTTGCATGCATGAAAAACATTGTTGTTAACTCTTTGAACCTTCCAGAATGAAGTTCTTAGGCACATTTCCCCCAAAATATGAACAAAATAAAGAATATCTAAGTGCTTCCACTGTTTTTAATGTGGTCATTATTTTGTCACCATTGTCCAGGTCAGTGTTTTAACAGACCAGGTGGAGGTGCAAGGTGAAAAGATTCGGGATTTAGACAATAATCTGGATCATCATCGAGAGAAACTCAACGCTGCTGAGGAGCTTCTCCAACAGGTAAGGCGAACAGTTTTAACTAAATATTCTTCACCTTGAAGCTGAAGTGAATAACTAGGAATTAACAGTTTTGGCTCAAGCAGTTAATTAGGAAACTCACTCCTTTCATTGCAATATGTCACTGCAACTTCACTGAGTGTGACTTCTGTTCCGTAGGAGCTGGTGAACCGGACGGCACTGGAGACCCAGAAGCTGCAGTTGATGACTGAGGTGTCCAGCTTGAAGCTGAAGCTAACGGCTTTGGAGAAGGATCACGAGGGCAATGAGGTAAATCCACCGCACTGAAAATGTCCACAGAGGCTGTAAAATGGAGCAGATGGCTCAGTCCTCAGTCCCACCTGCACTGTGTTTGTTTTTGACCCTTGGCAGCCACCCAGTCTTTGTTTTAGAGTCACAGAGGTCTGTCTCACTGAGCTGGACGACTCAGATCTGTCATGTGATGCCGGTTGAACTTTTCTGAGGGTTAGGAAGGCGGCTTAAAGATCCTTGTTGCTCCAGCAGCTGTTTCCTGCCAGAATACCCCCACCCACCCACACCTCCGGTGTCCAGAGTGGAGAGTTTCCATACTCTTTCTGCTTGCTGGGACATATGTGGCATTTCAAGACACTTTCAAGCAGGACTTGATTATATACATTATTTTTTTCCTCAACTGTGAATATTTATTTTTCCTTCCCAATAATCCTTCACTAATGTCTGAAAAAATATTTCATGTCAGTCTGATCTAGACATATTGATGGTTAATACCAAGTTTGGCCAGAACCTAAAACCCTCATATACTGCATATGCATTTTAATCTTGCAGCGGAGGGTTCACCAGTCCTCTTGACAGTTTTATTGATTGGTGGGATGTTAAAGACCAGGAAAGAGTGGGACATGAAAGAGCAGGAAAGAAAAGACAATGGGTTGTAGTGTATGTGAATGAGTGTGTAACATGTTGTGTCGGAATAAAAGGAGACTAAACACAACACAACCAAGTATTTACAAACAGAAGAGGACAGAGAGAAGGGGAGGAGTATTCCCTTTTCAGTTTAATTTTAGTGTGTGGAATGTGTTTGGGATGCGTGTAAGCCTGAGAGTATATTTAAGTGTCTGTGTGAAAGCTTGGGGGGAGGAGCAGCATCGATGCTTGTTGATTACATAAAAATTACATATGCATACAAGTATCTGTATCTGCTCATACATACATCAATGATTATTTTTGGGAACCCCTGTAGAGCTAAAACACATTCTTGTCGTAAGTTGGGTACGGTACTTCAACCCAGAAACACTGTTGTTGAAACACAGCAACTATCCCAGCTCACACACTGTTTCCTCTAGGATTGTTTCAGCAGCGGGGGCAGGGAGTCGTTATGGTGTCATGAAATGACACTCGACTCCAGATTTTACTGTTACAAACTGTTTATTGAATGGTCAGTTGAAAATTGCATTTTAGGCTGAGTGTAAGCCTGTTTCTCAAGTCAGTCTTCACCTACAAATGGAAACAATACTGATATTGTTTCTCTCAATTTCCTACACCCTACTCATTTTGAAATAGTGTTTTGTTTGTGTGTGATATATTAATGAATGTCTCACCATATTAATTGTTGAAAAGTCGCTCTCACAGTTCACACTGTTAAGTTGGCAGCTTAATGCTGTCAATTAGTTTACTCAAATTTGCGACACCTACTTGGCACCGGGCCCAATTAACATAAACTACGAATATCAGTCCATAACAGCATCAATAATCATGATCTATACTTTATAACTTGAGATATACCCATAATGATGTGTGGAGTATGTGAAAACAGACAAAAATCTTTGGTAAAAATACTAAGAAGATGTTTGGATTTTGGTAGGGGAAAAAAAATCCTGTCTTATTGCACTGAAAAAGCCTCAGTGTATGTTAATACAAGAATGAAGAAGAAAGAAAGAAAGTGCACAGCTAAAACTCTTGCTTGAATGACAGATATGCTTTTGATATTTTTTAAAAGCTTTTTAAAATCTGGACCACTTTAACCAAATATTGATGCTATATTCAATGAGAAATATACATTAAAACTAAAGTTATTAGTGCTCCAAGTAAAGTAATGATTTAATATCAATAGCGTTTGTACACATACCATTTGACTCATTTTCTCCAGTTCACCTCTTCCATTGTTGCTGATGTGGATGAAATGCTGATTAGCTGTGACTGTTTTCCTTTACTCCGGCATTTGTCTTTGAGTGGACCAAGCTTCTCAGATTCTCTCCAGAGGGAAATTGGTCTGAAAATAATGTTAATGCCTTTGGCAAGAGTTCTTTGTGCTGAAAAAATCTGAAGTCTCTCCCACACACAGCCTCCATGTGTCCCAGAGTTTAATGAGTAACGGGAGTTCATTTTTCCTCCCCAGGGCTTGTACCAGGAAGTGACAGACCTGCGGTTCAGGGTGACGGACATAGAGAATGAAAGACTGCAGTGTGAAAAGAAACTCAGAACGACCAAAGTGAGTGTGTGATGTTGGCCAACAGTTTAGCACAGATGTCAATATCACATTTAACCATAACATGGAATTTAAATGAATCTTTGTCTTTCTGAACTGCATTTTTGCATTGAAATCCTTGTGATTTTCTTTTCTTCTTTGATATTTTATCTCCTTATACTTCCCCTGTGTCCCGTTTGGTTCCTCATCTTCATCCCTCTTTTCTACGATTTTAATATACTTCTGCTAACCCGTCAAGCGTCTAAAGTGGACCCGTGAGCTTCTTACTGGAGACGAGCTGAAGGTTTAATCTCCAGGCTTGTACTCTGCTCCTTTCTGGCCGCTGAGATCTTCTAAACCTGCTCCTTCTCCACTGCTGCACACTGCTTTCATGACTTTCACCACGTCTGTAAGTGCTTCCACCAGAGCTGCTGTCGCTGGGTTGATGTGTCGTGTGCATGAACACTTGCTCTTTTAACTCTTACTCTATTTGCACAGCAACACGTCTTATTTACTGGAATGTGACCTTCATTTTAGTTTAGCAGATGTCTGAACATGAAGTTTTTCCGTAGATGCTGTGACGTGTGTGTTGGTGTGTCTACCAGTCTGCATTTGAAGTGTTAGGTTTGTGCTGAACTGACTGGACTCACAATGAAAATGGAAAAATATGAGTTAAACTAATGACATTATTGACCCTTTTTACTAGTCTCTTGGCAAAAATGTACAAGGCACCCATTTATATAGCATTATTTAAATTTACTGGAGGATCTACTAAGTGTTTTTTCTCTACAATCGCACTCTGCTGAGCATGTCGGAGCAATAGTTAAATTTCAAGGACTGACGTGCACTAACATGCATTCAGATCTACTTACTTATTAATGGGACTGCTATTAATTTAGCAGATATTTGGATGAAAATCAAAGTAAAAAGCACATACTCACCTGGTGCTACATGAATATTAGTTTTTTTTGTATTTATATATTCTTTATTTAGATTGATTTTCTTTAATATCTGTCTTCTTGAGCGTTTGATACTTGGAATTTCCCCCATGGAGATGATTAAAGAAACCTTAATAGTAAAGTATTTAATGCTGCTGACGACAACTAAGCCGTGCCACAAGTGAGGCAAACAAACCCTGGTGTCAACAAGGTAAATGGAGTGTGTGGACCTCCGTAGGATCAATTATGATTACGTTTTAACCAATAACCCAGCACATTTCTGCACTGCTGTTTTTGCATGAATATTTTCCACAGTTGTGTTTTATAGTATGTTGTAGTTTTTGTTTTGAATTCTGACGTTTGTCCTCAGTACACAATAATCAAGGTAATTTACTACAAATTCCTTGTTTGTGTTTGAAAACCTGACCTGTGTGGTGTTGCCTTTCAAGCCTGAAAGAATTCATTGAATGTATAAACACAAACTACAATCATACATTTTTTGTTGATGATTGTAGTTTGGTTGCTCGTTTGATCCAGAGCCAGTTGGAACCGGTTGGTCAAAATAGCATGAAACATCTTATCTCAACCTGAACTTCTTGTGCAGAAATAGAAAACATAATGTGACCCGATTGAAGTTTATGTTGATTTAAATCCTGAAGTATCATCTGAAACTGACTTGTAGAGCTCCCAACTTAAAAATTGTTCTGCACAAAATGGCCTTCTTTATTAAAAAAAACAAAAAAGAAAACAGCCCAAATCCCCTGCTTACAGCTACACAGACTTAAGTCCTAGTCTTTCTTTTTCTGCAGGACATTGTAGTAATTTGTGAACATACTCTTGACAACATGATGGCTGATTGCAGGAGGAGCTGCAGCTTCTGCAGGACGAGCTGGATGAGCGAGAGGAGGAGCTGGGGATGTTGAGGGACGAGAGAAGACTGAAGCTGGAAATGCACAGCAGAACTGAGGGGGTAGAAAGAGGTGGGAGCTGTTTTTAATAACAGTATCATTTCATGCAGTTCATGTGTAATTGAATAAGGTTTATGAGGATTAGATCAATAGACATTTCACATTTCAACAGCACCACACCCCCCCTCCGGCTTCATCACTGGATTTCTGCATTAGTTATTAGAACCCTATCTCCCATTTCTCAGGCAGTCTGAGCTGCAACCAGAGTAATTTAAGGTCCTTGTTGTGTTCATTCCTTATCTGCCTCTCTGGAGGATCTATACCAAGCTGTCTCACTCCCTCCACTCTCTGCTCACCTTATCTTATCCCTGCTACTAAAGGAATCCCTTTTAAAGGGGTCTGTTTTTCCGCTCTTTCTGTAAACACACGTTGCCGTGTGAAACCTGAAGAACTTTTGTATATTTGGTTTGTCTCACTGTACAGGTTTGAAATGTTCTCTGTAGACATGAGCCAGACTGTAACAGAACAAGACAAGTGTGGGTTTTAACTCCTCGTTGTAGGTGATGAAGCTGCGAGGAGAATATTTAACCACATTTGTCTCTTTAAACACGGCCATGTGTTGTCAGCGATGTGTTTCTGACAGTTTCTCCAAATGTTGCAAAGGAAATAAAAAGCTGATGTGAGAACACAGCGATGCATCTAAGGTCGTGAGCTGCAGGAGTTTAATGACGACTCTCAGGGTTCATCCCTGACATTAGTGACACCCACCACAGTCTCTCTAAACTCATGTAATAAAAGAGACCATGAGGTCTGGAATTGATTAACAAATAGTTTGCAAGTGTTTAAGTGAGTTGAAATCCTTGGAAAACACACCGGGAGCTCTATTTTCTTCTAAATTTGTTGTGATAACTGAATTGCGAGTTTTTAGCAGCAGCAGGCTGACCGGCTCTCCGAGTCCCAAAGGTTTCATTATTTCTGGTTTGTTTTGGCTCTTTTCCTCCTTTCAGAGCCACAGGGGGTTGAAGCTAAACTTCCACCATTATAACATCTTCTTTTTCCCCTCGTCTGTCTTTCCAGATACTGAAATGTTGAAGATGAAGAGGGTGTTGGAGTCTCTGACGTCGGAGAATGATGAGAAGGTACCGAGTAGCATGTGCAGCTCAGGAGCTCCTCCGACCTCCTGGATGCATCATGACTTAAAAGTTTGTGTTTATTTACAGGAAAGAAGGATAAAGGAGCTCAGTGAGTCACTTACAAAGTACAAGAGCATAAAAGGTCAGAGGACTAAACTCATTATAATTATTACTCATAAATGATGCATTATTGAATGAAGTCGAGTTCTTTTGACTCCATACCTCTATCTTTAATAAATAGGTACTTGATAAATTGATATTTTGAAACTTGTTTCTAGACTTGAAATGTATTGCTTTTGTTAGTTCTCAGGTTCCAGATTATTTCATATGAAGATTGTCTGTTTATTATTATGTTCATATGTTAAGTTTTTGGACAAAACAAGACATGTGAAAATCACAGGGGATCAACTAAGCTGATGACGCTCATCTTAATTAAAGACTTGAATGAATATTTGGTGAAAAACTGAATAAATCAAAAAGAATTAGTTTGGTAAGTTTTGACTGGTATAAAAAGATTTAATCAGTTTCCCTCTTCACATCAGCAGAGTTTATGGCAACTTTAAATGGGGTCTTAACTCCAAAAAAGGATTGAATGAGTTTTCTGGTTCAGTGTGTGACCGTGTGAACTGTCCTCTCCCAGAGAAGAAGCAGGAAGACGACTACGACGATATCCTTGATGATCCCTCGGTTTCTGTATCCATGGAGGTGGATCAGGTCACCCTGGAGCTGGAGGGGGAGGCAGGAAGAATCTCCGGCGAGGTAAACACGACCTCTGTCAGAGCTGCTCTGACACAGGATGAACCCCAGACACTAGACTTCCTTTATAAAAACCGTCTCGGCCTCCCACTCTCAAATACTTTCATCCAGGAATTTGAGGCTTCTGCCTGGTTCTTGTTCGCCAGGCTAAGTGAAGGCTTTGCTCTTCGGGAAAGTTTGTTATAATAATCCTGTTTGTCTGTTGTCTCAGTCTACTCCTTGCATAGCAGTGCTGTCTGAGATGAACGAACTGGACAGAGAACGGCAGCAACGAGCAGGCCAGAGGTAAAGTGGAGAGGAAGAAAACAAACCAGGCTTTGCCTCTACTGACACTAAAACCACATTTTTTAATTTTAATGCAACATACTGACAGTTCAGCACTAAATCTGATTTCATTCAGAACAGTTTTGTCCAACCTGAGGCTAATTTGTTAATTCAGTTTCAGTTTAATGTTATATTTGAATGAAACACACTTATTTTTCTTTCATCTCTTTAACCTTTTTATTGTAGTATTTAAATTGAAGTCATACCTGCATTGTTGCAGAACATTTTAAAGATGCACTGAGGCGTGTCGGGACAGTAAAGCCTCCTGACTTTGTTCCCCCTCGACCATAAGATATGAAGCATGTCCTTCATGACATTTACAGTAACTATTGCTGGAGACGGGAAGTCTCACATTGTTTTATTCTAAACTGAACCATAAAACATGAGTCATAACGTACTTAGAACTGAGGGAGCTGAAGCATGAGACAGATTTACAGTTTTGACTTATGAAATGTGACTGAATTGTCAGTTCATTGTATGATTGTCCTCCACCTGTTGCCATGGCAATGCAGACGTAGCATTTGGACAAATGGAGGAACTGTCTCTTAATCTATTATTCACAAGGTGTTTGTAATAAGAGTGTGAATACAACAAACAATAATATGATTGTATTTATGCACGTATGTGTACAAACACAGTATATAGTGCAGGAATGTTGCACAGTAACTTTACACATGATGTTGTGCCATAAACTTCTAAGACTAAGAAGAGAGTTGAATCATGGGAGGGGGATTCTGTGCATGAGCTGTGAGATTTCTGATCATATTTGTAATTTGTGACTTGTTTTTTTCAGTTCATTCGATGAAACGAGGAGCGGAGACCAGGTAAGACCAGGTCCAGTTAAAACTGACTCATCTGCACAGCATCATGTAGTTTTACTTAATGTCTTAATTTCAGTGTTCAAATTATAAATCATCTCCTCATTCTCCTCGAAAGCCTTAAATTTGGACTGTAACTGGATCTTACTGATAACTGAACAGCTTCAGCCTGTTGACATTAGAGGGTCCGAGACCTGCAACCAGTCCTGCTCTGACACCTTGTGGTTACATTTTGCAACTACACGTCTCTCTCTTTGTCCGCATCCTGACCTGCATGGTTTCCCTGTAGGCTAAAACTAAACCAGGACCAGCTTCTTCTGCTGCGACTAAAGGAAATGGTGGTGAGGGGAGTTTTGGCAGCAAGAAGGCTCGCACCTCGTTCGGCCGCGGCTTCTTTAAGCTGCGCGGAGGCAAACGTACAGCCAGCGCCCCCAACCTTGGTGAGTTTCATACACAGAGACAACGTTATTTGCGTTTATGGTCACCTTAATGTTTTTGCCATGGTAAAGTTGAGAAGATCGTACCAGCTGACCCACATCAGGTACCGTTAAGGATTTGCAGGCTGGACCAGTGCTACACTTTGTTCTGCAGTTTACAGCCTTTCCACGAGAACCCGTGTTTCTCGTGGGTGGTCCTGCTTGTGTGGTTGACGTGCTCGTTTGAAACTGAGCAGTTTATACTTACTGTTAGGACGGCACGGTGGCTTAGTGGTTGGCACTGTTGTTCTCGTGTTTGCGTGGGTTTCCTCCGGTACACCAGCTTCCTCCCACAGTCCAAAAACAGGCACGTAGGTCATTTGGTGTGTGTGTGTGTGTGTGTGTGTGTGTGTGTGTGTGTGTGTGTGTGTGTGTGTGTGTGTGTGTGTGTGTGTGTGTGTGTGTGTGTGTGTGTGTGTGTGTGTGTGTGTGTGTGTGTGTGTGTGTGTGTGTGTGTGTGTGTGTGTGTGTGTGTGTGTGTGTGTGTGTGTGTGTGTGTGTGTGTGTGTGTGTGTGTGTGTGTGTGTGTGTGTGTGTGTGTGTGTGTCCATTCTTGTGGGTTTGCCTCAGCAAGGACATCTGGTGTAAAACCTGAGCCAAGTAGATCTGCTGACTGTGTTGATCTGCTGTGGCGACCCCCCCCCCACTTGGAGGGAATAAGCCAAAATGCTGGAAAGAGGGAGTGAGAATATTTACTGTTTTGTTGACGTCATGGTTTTTCCAGCTGAGTCAGAAAGCAAAGGCACAGATCACCTGGACCTGGCCGGCGTCGCCCCGCAGAGATCCCGCGACGCAGCTCCTCTGCCATCATCTCCAGAAACCAAGAAGAAGTCCAGAGGGTTGAAGAAGTTTTTTGGCAGGTAACGAGTGAGCGTGACATCCGTCACATTTGAACTACTCTGAGTTTATCAGTTGCACATCTGTTATCGTTCTTGTGTAGGCTAAAGAGGAGTCACTCCACCTCCCTGAACCTCGATGATGCTGAAATGGAATTCAGAAGAGGCGGAGTCAGAGCCACCGCCGGCCCTCGACTCGGCTGGTCGCGCGAATCCAAACCCAAGTGAGTCCCAACACCGGGACGTTAATGACCTTCATGTGCAGGATTCTGAAACCTACAAAGCATTAGGTCTAGTAATTAGCACTTTCATTAAATAAGTCATTGCTCCTCACCCAGAATCTGCTGCATGACTAAAATATTGATTTAAATTTCTCACCGCTCGCCTTCTCAAGACCTTTTTTTGACACAATGTTGTTACAACATTGTGTATACAACAAAAAGGAACCTAAAATCTGTATTTAATTAAGACAGCTGGTACAAACATGAGCATCCACTATTTTATAACTTAAAAAGGATATATTTTTATCAACCAGCCAGTGTGTCCAGGGTGGATTAGAACATCGTTTTGGGTTTGAGGGTTATATTTGATTTAAACTTGGTGTGTTTGTGATGAGAACCACTGCAGTGTTTCTGTTGCCCACAAGCTTATATCTCATTCAGATTTTCTCTCTCTGTTCAGCGCTGCTGACGTCCATTTCTCCCGCTGGAGTAATGAGGACGTGTGTGTGTGGCTTCACGAACAAGGACTCGGGTTGTACGTTGCTCAGGGACAGAACTGGATCAAATCGGGACAAACTTTACTGCAGACGTCACAACACGATCTGGAGAAGGTAGGAGGGGAAAAAAACTAGTCATCAAAACTAGAATTTAATTTGTTTTTTAGGTGGTGAATGATTTTAAAGTTTGAGCCAAAGATGATCAAGAAATATTAACACAAAATCTATTTTAGAAAGTGTTTTTATTGAAGCAGATTCATGTTGAATGTGCTCTGCTTGTATTCATCAGGAGATGGGCATGAAGCAGCCTCTCCACAGGAAAAAGCTGCAGCTCGCTCTGCAGGCTCTCGGGTCAAAGGAGGACGATCTAAAGGGCAAACTGGACCACAACTGGGTGACCAGTGAGTGACGGCGAGTCTGAACCACCTTACTGTCGGTTGTGATCACGTCCACTGATGATTGTCGTTTCCAGGATGGCTGGACGACATCGGCCTCCCGCAGTACAAGAGCAGCTTCGATGAAGCGCGAGTGGATGGACGCATGCTGCACTACATGACCGTGGTGAGCTGCCAGAACCTTTTAAACCTCCTCATGGAGCTTCTGTCAGAGCTTAAAGAACTCCTTACACTGAAATGACTTGAGCGTTCCGCATCAAAGCATCTCATTAGAAATCTTTAATGGTCTGAATAAGGGCTGAGGATCGATTCAAATATCAAGATTCGATTCCGATTCTTAAGATTCAGAATCGATTATCAGGACTTGATTCGATTCGATTCCGATATTGATTTGAGTTAGTGTTATGTTATGTTTTTTGAGCTGTTGCATGAATTATATGACTGTAGTTCTGCAACATATTAATACTAGTATTGAGATTCAACAGCAAGTATTGGCAGCTAATGACCAATCACCTCCCAGAATGCTTATAGAACTGCTTTCAGAATCATTGTGGGGCAGAATGATCAATTTATCCCATTTCCCATTGAGAGAAATGAGAATTTGGTTTTTAGCATTTTATGCAAATGTAACCCCAAGACAGTAGATAAAGCAAATAAATGTATGCAATTATAACTGAAAACTTTAATGTTTTCATACTTTTAAACATATCTAAAAGACAAAAACATGGCACTAGTTATTCTCGTGTCCAACAAAACATTCCTTTTTTGGGCATAAAAAAAAATATACCAAAAGTTGTAATGATGGGATAAAAAATAAAATCGATCTTTGGACATGTGAATCGATTTAGAATCGGAAAATCGATCTTTTCAACACAGGGCTAGTCTGAATAAATAATGGTAACTGTTTAATCCTGTCGTCCAGGAGGACCTGCTCTCTCTGAAGGTGGGCAGTGTTCTTCATCACCTCAGCATCAAGAGGGCCATCCAGGTGCTTCGTCTCAACTTCTACGACCCCAACTGTCTCAGGCGACGGCCGTCTGACGAGGTAAGAACAAGCTCTGCTTGTTTGATCTGAAACCTTCCCACTACCTGCTCACCGGTTGGTTTGTTTGTTCCTGTGCAGAACAACTTCACGCCAGCGGAGGTCTCCCAGTGGACCAACCACAGGGTGATGGAGTGGCTGCGCTCGGTGGATCTGGCAGAATACGCCCCGAACCTGCGGGGGAGCGGCGTGCACGGAGGGCTGATGGTGAGGCAGCACAAATCTCTGATTTACAAACTTCACATCATCAGCATGAGTGTGTTGTAGTTTCTGACCTTCACCGTGCTGTCGTGAAGGTGCTGGAGCCTCGTTTCAACGTGGAGGCTCTCGCCCTGCTGCTCAACATCCCTCCTAACAAAACCCTGCTGAGGCGCCACCTGGCCACTCACTTCCACCTGCTCATCGGCTCGGAGGCGCAGCGCCGCAAACAGGACTTCCTGGAAAACCCCGACTACTCGGTCCTCACGGCCACCGCCAAGGTCAAGGTACAGCTGCTCAAACCGACCCAGGATGAGTTCAAGGAACCTCAGATCTAGTTATAGACCCCTCCTTAGGTGGTACTTTTCTCCTTCCACTATACTGTAATCTGGTTCTCTTTATTCATTTGCTGCTCTTGTTTTTAGTTTCATTTTATGCTGCCGGTCGTTTGCATACAGCAGAAAATGGGGCTTACTGCAACTGTGTCATGTTGAGTCCAAGGTTCTTGTGTGGCGCTACAGACTCATGGAGACGCGGTCGGTCCTGTCAGAGGTTGAGATAATGCCGAGATTATTGGAGCATTATTGTCTTCACGTGTAAAAAAAAATCCTTGCGTGTACCCCACTTTAGTTTCTATATTTTTTATTGTATACACTTGTCCTGGAAAATGTTATGCTCAAAACTAATGGGAAGCTTTATACAGTAACTTTAGTTACCTTGATTTTTCTATTAACATAAAAAATTTAAATTAAAAATCTAGTCTAATATCACTCTAAAATGTTTTTATTTATATTTTCAAGTGTAACATAATGCATCATTTTAAACCTGAGACATTTTATCAGAATAATCAGTATAGCAGCAGCTTTGACTCCTCACTTCTCCGTGTTTTTAATTCGACCTCGTATATGAACTCTCTCAGAGTAAAAACAGGATGAAAATGTATTTTTTACATCAATGAAAACTTCACTGGAAAAGACTAATTACCATCTTTACTGTCTGGTTTTGTGGAATCTGTGCACAGACTTTTATATAATTCCTAAGTGCTGGTTCTGAACCACATTAAAGACTATGCAGCAACACCAGAGTCTGGGCTTCACCCAGGACAGTCTGGCACGTCCTGTGATACCACTCTGTCCCGACCTGCAGCTCCGGTTAGAAACGTTGTTCCTGAATCCTGCAGGACTGGGGTCACAGTGACTTGTTTCTAACTGGCCACTTCGGTTTAAAAGCTGTAACTTCAGCTCATAACTAATGTTGTGCTGTTTGTGGTCCGTGTTCCTCCTGCAGCCGAGACGCCTGTCGTTTGGTAGCTTCGGGACTCTGAGGAGGAAACGTCCGGAGGATTGTGAGGAATACATCTGTCCCATGAACGTGGAAATGCCCACGAACAGCAGCTTCCAGAGGAGCGCCTGCATCTATGAGGATCATCTCGACAACTTGGAACAGGTACGGAGAGCATTTTACACTAGGACGAGTCTTCATAACCAGGTTTAAACCCTACGCTGTCTGGATTCTGGCAGATGGAAGACTCTGAAGGAACGGTCAGACAGATTGGAGCTTTCTCGGAGGAAATCAACAATCTGACGGTGAGAGGCCGAACTGCTGCAGTTGGATCACAATACTGTTTAAATAAAGATGCTGGACTGACATCCGTCTGTCCTCTTTTTCAGAGCATGTTGAAGGAGGAAGAGTTGTTCGGGGAGATCTCGCTTTGCTCTTCGGAGGATGGCAGAACAGCAACACACAAGTCCAACTGAGAGAACGTGAGACTTTGATTCACACAAAGATCCTTAGATTTCATGACCATTTAAATATTTATTGAAGTTTTCTTGAGTATAATGCATGATTTATCAATGTAATGCCTTATTTTAGTCTCGTCAGGACTTGGTTGTGTTTAACTTTTTTTTTTTTTTTTTTTAAATGGTACGGAAGATATCAGCTTGTTGGAAAGAAGCTACATTTTAAATGTATTTGTTTGGGTTTTGACTTTACTGGCAGACACAGATACTCATCGTTAATGTCAAAACCTCGACAAATGGAAAAGGGTCTGGCTGCAGACCTCCATGGTGGGACCTCTTTCAGAACAGGATTCACTCATAAACCTGGAAGTAACAGATTTAAAAGGAAAATGCATGTTTACACATGGTCAACATTACAAGTTTGTTTTTGTTTTTTTTACACAAAGTTGCTAAATAAGTGTCAGATTACCATTGATGGTTAAGTAACGATCCTAAATTGAAAGAGACCCCACTGAGATCAACATGCTGTAACCAGGTTAAATATCACATCTCAAGTTGACTTAATAACGTTACATCTCTTTTTCTTAATGGAAACACTTAACTAGTCGACCTTCTTTAAACAAGATGACATGTTGGTTTATATTTATGAATCAATATAAGTGCATGTCCCTGAAGGTCCTAAAAGACAATCACTGAAACCAAAGGCAACATGTTTAAGTGTTATAGATGTACTCTGCTTGTTTTTAAATTTTTGATAATAAAAATGAAAAACTCACTTGGCAGTGTTCTTTCCCTTTTTTATATAAACAGTTGGGATCTGTGTATCAATAATTCAGTAGCAGTTGATAGTTATGTTGCACATCTGAACACAAGCAGCTGCCAGATTTCAAGAGCATACTTCACTTAGTTGTCAATAAATAACCAGTGAACATGTTTCAGCCATAACAATAATAATCTTTGACAACGGCAGGTTTGACATGATCAACAACTCTGAATGAAGCAAGTTACAAGTCTTCATGTGCATTAGAAAAAGCTTTGCAGGTGTTAAGGCACTGATTAAAACCAAACTGAAGCTCCAGCACAAGAGTTTCATAGTAACATCCTCATTTAACACCAAACATCCGAGAACCATTGCCAGAAACAAAACAAAAAACCCCACATCACATACTTTTAACTTACGACTCCCCGCCTTTCCATCAAACCCATATTGGTCCTTGCTGTGATTATGTCACATGATGAATATCAGCCATATGAATGCTATACGTGTGCAAAACTCTTAGTGCTTTCAGAGCAGAGACGATACTGGAGACCCTTTAAATAAGCAAACCTCGACTCCTGTGAGGACAGACGTCTAGAAGACGAATCTCCGGCTGTTTGAGTGGCCGAGTTTGTCCAGGTTGGGGTTGCAGGCGAACTGGATCATTGGCGGAGGCCCACACATCAGGACGAGGGTGTCATCTGTGGGGGGTGGGAGGTGTTCCCTCACCATGTCCTCGCTGATGAAGCCCTCACTGTACTCCCAGCCTGAAACACACAAACACTCACATGTCAACAGTGACCCCTGCTGGTGAGACGGTCAAACATGCTGCTGGGAAAAGCATCCCCAATTTAAAATACGTCAAGCCCTTTATTCGTCTCACAGTGGAGACATTTCTGTTAACAGTAGCAAGAGGGAAAAAGTACCAAAAAAGAAAAACAGTAGTAACAAAATGTATACCGTATTTTCTGGACTATAAGCCGCACCTGCTCGATTTAAAAAAAAAAAAGATATACAAGCTGCATCCACTCTATTTAAAAAAAGAGATATGCAAGCCACAGATATTTATGTTAGATTAGATATTTACTACATGTACAGAACGATTTTGAACTGTAAATGATGTACATATTTGTACATAAATAGATCCTTTCCTAACAGTCTTTTAACACGGCAGCAACTTTGCTGATTTAAAACGGGACAGAACCAAGAGAAAATAACCGGTATTTATTTATCTGTTTGAAATCTGCTTCTACCTACTTCTATCTGCTAAAGAAGAAGTAGCATATTCTTGTTTGCATTTATTTTGTCTTAGTTTTGATTCTAATTCCCGTTAGAGCGCCCTGAGCGGTGGAAGAAAAATCCACAGAATATCTGCACCTTTGTATAAGCCGCATGGTTCAAAACCTATGAAAAAAGTAGCGGCTTATAGTCCAGAAAATACGGTATATATCGTTAAGAAGGAAAAAAAGGCAACTATAAGAATGTGGTTTGATTTACAAAAGCCACATGACAGGACTAAACCTGACAACAATCTCATTGATCTGATTCAGTCGTCATTCACAATTTAACCTGATTAAATTAGTTTTGGAAGAGAGAAACTATTTGCCTTTGTTTTTCTGACTATTGTCACATGTAAGGCAGCCGACTAATAATCAGCTTGAATAATTTATCTAATCAAGATAACTTTGTTTGAAAAGATCAACCTCTGCTCTGATGTATAAAATATGTACGGTAAAACTATTAATTTCTCTGAAAATGCAACTTTACGTCTGGAATTCTGCCTCAAAGGAGCAAAGTTCCCTCAAAATTGTCCAGATGTTTAGGACGTACCTTCAGGCGCTCTGTCGACAGTGAACCACAGCTTGAAGCGCTCCGGGTGGTTGACTTGAATCTCCTCCAGCTCTTCTCGCAGCAGGATGTCCTTCTCAGTCTGAACACAGGACCAATCAAACATTTAGGGTTTTTTAGCAGCTGTGTGACCGACAATAAACAGCTGGAATGTGATGCTGGTCTGTGGTGCTGACCTGGTTGGCAAACAGCAGGTGGCACACGGTCTGGTCTTCAGGGTCCTTCATGATGGCTGTGACGATCTGCAGCATGGGAGTTATGCCTGGAACAACCACAGAGCACGTCTTTGGACAGTGTAACACAGAGAACGTGGGCACCCATTTGAACTTTAGTTGTAGCTGTAAGACCAGAGGTGTCAAGTAACGAAGTACAAATACTTTGTTACCTTACTTAAGTAGAAATTTTGGTTATCTATACTTCACTGGAGTAATTATTTTTCAGACGACTTTTTACTTTTACTCCTTACATTTTCACGCAATTATCTGTACTTTTTACTCCTTACATTTTAAAAACAGCCTCGTTACTCTATTTCATTTCGGGCCTTTAAAAAAAAACTATCCAGTTAAATTGTTCCATCCGGATAGAGTGAATTTGGTTGTGGTTGTTTCAGATGTTCTTGTCCAGTTTTGTTCTTACATCCGTTCCCTCAGATTCCTGCAACTAAACTTGGATGTACATTCCAATAAAGGTTAGGATAAATGATAACATGCCTCTGAAGTTTGACTTTTTGCACCATTACAATACTTATAGGCAACTAGTCATCATATCTCCTGCTCTCTGAAACACATGTTAATGCTCAATAGTACACATATATGCTTCTTTAATATATTTGCATTATAATAAGATGCATTAATTTTCAATGGCTTTTGTCCTTAATGGCTTTTTTCCCCCTTACATTACTTTTACTTTTATACTTTAAGTAGTTTTGAAACCAGTACTTTTATACTTTTACTTGAGTAAAAAACTTGAGTTGATACTTCAACTTCTACAGGAGTATTTTTAAACTCTAGTATCTATACTTGTACCTGAGTAATGAATGTGAATACTGAAGACATCTCTGTGTAAGACTGAGGGAAATCTTCACGCTGTATCTCATACAGAAGATGAGTTTAAAAGAAAAAGTCAGGTGATAAACTCTACTAGGACTGGGTGTGATCTGAGCAGATATGAAGACAGAACCACAGCAGATCCCTAAACTAGTGTATTCCTGGAGAGTTAACAGCGGTCTCCATCCTCTGATGCTGCACCTCGGGATATTTCACACTACTCTGGCATCAAGTTGGACTTATAAACAAGTACTGTTTGTTAAAGTGTCAAATCAATAGTAAGAGGTGTAATCTGTCATGTTCTGTGAAGCCAACAGCTTCTAAAAAGACTTCCCTCACCTGTCCCTCCAGCAATCATGCCCACATGTTTAGCCGTTTTGGTCACAGCCGGAGTCTTTTTATCAGGCTGAATGTCAAAAACACCTGTGGAGGAACAGCAATGTTATCATCTCACTGTGGTAACGTCAACATCAATCCAGCTGCTGCATTCAGGATTCCTCGGTTGATGCTCACCTTTGCCTTTGTAAACGAGAAGGCCACTGGGTCCTCTGAAATCAATCGTGTCATTGATCTTGAGGTTCTCCAAATACTGGCTCATCTTCCCACCCTCTGGAAATTTAGGGTTAACGTCTTTAAAGTAAACCTAAAAACACAGACAATCGTGAGAAACAAAAACAGGACACAAATTTACTTACAAACAGACAGGCAGATCTCCTGACCTTCACCACCAGCTCTACGTAACCGCTGTCGTCATCACTGGACACCGGTGTGTAAGGACGGACGACCAGCTTCCCATCGACTTTAGCGGACAGATAGATGTGCTGCCCTGGAGGGGAAAACAACTTCAGTTTGGTTTTAATGCACAAGAAAAAGTTTATCCTCCAACATTCACAGAATGGGTCAAAGATGTGATATCTTTTATACCTTTAGAAAAGCTCAGATACAACAGATTCAAATCTCGCCAAAAATGTATAAAGGCCTGGTCCCCTTTCTTAGAATTCGTCCTCATGATGATTCTATGTGGGGGTGTAGGGGAGCCTTTTTTCTAGTTCTTCAATTTTATTTTATTCCTTTTGGGGTAATATTGTCTATTGCAGTTTTTTGTTTTTTTAACTTTATAATATATTAGTGTGATATGTTACTATTTTATATATGTATATATATTTGTGTTTTGGGTGTTTTGGGGGGTTATAAAAGAGAAAAAAAGACATTTCTATTGTGAGCAATGATGTACAGGATTTCTTTTTGAATAAACAAAGTTTTCCACAGGCGATGCATCTTTTGTCTTACAATGACAAAAACTATTAAAATAAAAACAAGTACTCGGAAGGAGCTGGACTGAATAAAGAGGTTTTGACAAGTAAAAAAAAAAAAAAAAAAAAAAGAATTCGTCCTCATTCTGTCTTGTAGCTTAGCATTTATTTTTGTCATGTTTACAGTGTTACTCGCATGTGTGGAAACCCTCAACTGCACTACTAACCAACAAATGTTTGGACTAATGCGTAACCCTTAACCGTCCATGTGTTATTCATCTATTTATTTATTGTATCATCATTGTTGTTGTTATTACTAATATTTTATTTTCCCTTGTTTACATATGTTTTATTGCTATTATCTTCTTTGTATGTGAGAACCGGGGAAAGTGGGATATATGTGGGGTTGTTTGTCTTTGTGTTAAATATTGAAAAATCTTAAAAGAAAAAGTTTACCCTAATCCAGTGGTTCCCAACCATTTTTCCTTGTTCCCCCCCTACTTGTGTCTAAGACCAGCCGGGCCCCCCGACCCGTACGTACTAGCACCAAAATAGTCTTTAATTGAAAAAATGAACAGGAATTATGTTTTTTTTAATAAATTTCTCTTTGGTTTACTCTGTATACATATGACTTTGTTTTTCTCCAATGTCACCAATGTATAAAATACGCACAAAAGGACATAACAATATTTCTGAAAAATGTCTCTTTTAATATGAGACCAACATTTTTTATCATTTTTCCTTTAACAACCTGTCGGAGTAGATTAAATGTTGAGTAATGATATAATAATAAGGAATTAAATCATTTCCTGTGTTTGTCACCAGTGTATAAAAAACAAAAAATATTCAAGACATTCATAAATTATTCCTAACAATGTCTTTTGAATGACTCATTCGCAAATATAATTTTTACAACTGCATAATTTTAAAGCAGACAAAGTTTCGTGCCCCCCCCAGAGATCTCTGGCGCCCCCCCGGGGGGGCCCGGACCCCAGGTTGGGAACCACTGCCCTAATCAATGCTGACTAATTGAACGGGAGTAAATTAAACGATCACATGATTCCATACTGACCAATAGGCAGACCGAGGACGTGCTCAGCAGAAGGCAGAGCAAAGCGGAACTTCCTCGTATCATGACTGACGATCTAGACAAGAGACAAAAACAATTTCTCAAAAACTCAAGATCTCACAGAAAAGCAGCGGCGGAACGTGAACGCACCAGCGGCGTTCAAAGACACACCCTGACGCGCTTTCACCTGTTTATCTATGAGCCGCAGGGCGTATTTAATGTTGGGGTCCTCTAAGGTGATGGCAGGTCTGCGTTTGGAGAAGAACAGCCTGAAGATGAGGTTGATGATGCCGTCAAAGCCGCCCCTGATGAGCTGAAGAAGGGATGAAGGTCACAAGCCAAATGACTCAGACACCAACTAAACCAGCTGGTGATAAGCCTGATTTATGGTTCTGCGTTAAACCGACGCAGAGCCTTCGTCGTAAGTACGCGTAGCCTACGGCGTAGGGTACGCGGCGACGCCGTAGGCTCTGCGTTGGTGTAACGCGGAACCATAAATCAGCCTTGAGCTGTCCGAGACCTCTGAGGGGCGGTGTCTGGATTAAAGCCATGTTTCTTTAATCCTTAACAGGAGAAATGAGTCACACCAACTCCTTTAGGGAAGGGCCCCATAAGACTGGACAGAAACAGCTACACAAGCCTTCACTTATACTAGAAACTAAGAAGAAGTACATAAAGAAAACAGTGTGAGCATATTTAATTCATTTATACTTACGCCAATGATGTAGGAGAGCATTTTTAGTCCGTTCAGACAAATGCAAGATTGTTAGTTGAAGCAGAGAGCAGCCTCTAAACTATGACGGCTCGACCAACTGTCCAAGTGTTGCAGCTCATACACATCCGGTTGATGCCTTCCAAAATAAAAGCACGAAGTTTAAAATCAACGCTTTTATTTTTTTCCCCACGCTAGTTTAAATCTGTTTTAAAATCAAATGAGGTTCGCAAACTGCAAACAGACTAGAAGTCTGTTACTAACCCGTTTTTATTTGTTTTGCTCCAACTGACGCCCACACAGCGTAACAGGTTATGTATTGCAAAGTTTGTCAACACTTAACGCTCGCCTGCTTGACGGCACTGACGCCCTACGTCACTTCCGCTCAGAAAGCGTGGAGTTTCAGAATAAAATGCAGAAAACTCCCCAGAGTGCGAATTAAGAGAATAAGAGCATGGAGATTTTCTTTTTTTGTCTGCACATATATTAATGGTTAATACCAAGCAAGTTTGGTAAAAACCTAAAGCATATATATATATATATATATATATACACATATATATATATATACATATATATATATATACACATATATATATATATACACATATATATATATATATATATACATACATATATATGCATACATATATATGCATTGCATGCATTTTAATATCTAATCTATAATGTTTTTTTAAAAATGTATATATATATATATATATATATATATATATATATATATATTTAATATAATTAATATAAACTTATGTGATATGTGCTCGGGGGTGGCATCCGCTGCTAATCTGAAATGAGAGAAACACAAGCCTTTGAAATCTGTAAGAGAGAAAACAAACAAACAGACACGAGAACAGGCAAAGACACAAACAGCAACCATTTCAGGTCCCTGAGACTGAATCAAGACTAGGCTACTGCGATTAACTGTCCCCCAAAACTGTGGAGTGAGTACGTAGGTGAGTGAGCAGGTGTGTATGTCTGTAACTGGGTGTATGTAAAGTGAAAACAAGGCTTTACCTGAACTGCAACTACAGTGGAGGAGTTGAGGATGGATGGAGGATGGAGATGATCTTCAGTTTGTCGAAATGATCCACATTGACTGGCCCTGCCCCTTCTCAACCTTTCCCCGACCCTGCACCCCAACCTGGGACTTGCTGATTGGGCCGGAGCTTCAGGAGCTGCGTGCTGGCCTGTGGTCCCCACCCCCGGGTCATCCCGTTGCTGCTTCCACCTGCCTGCTGTGTGCTGCTGACGTCCCCGACTCCCCCAGTCTGGCCCCCGGCAGGAGGGTCCCCCCTTATGAGCCTGGTCCTGCTCAAGGTTTCTTCCTCCTAAAGGGGAGTTTTTCTTGCCACTGTTTGGCTTAAGGCTTTTCTCCCACCAGGGGAGTTTTTACCTGCCATTGTTTATGTAATAATTGCTCGGGGTCATATTCTGGGTCTCTGGAAAGCGTCTGGAGACAACTTTTGTTATTTTAGACGCTATATAAATAAAATTCAAGTAGCATTGTTTATCCAGATGGACATTACTACAAAGTAAATAATTTACTGGTCTTAATTGAATATCAAACCAGAAGTGTTCTGACCACAGTACTGCTGATGCATGATGGGTCAGTCTCTCTATTTATAGATGTCATGCTTCACGGTTTGTGGTAGATGCATCTTTTATCTGGTTGTTGCATCGGTTTTATTTTCTCCTGCAGCGTTGACAGCTTATGGGAAGTTAACTGATAATACGTCATACTGATAAGTCGTGAATGAGTTGTTTGTTTTAACTCAGAACATTTAGCATGCTTACATATTGAGATGAGCTACACTACTTAAACTTTCATTAGACATCAGACTTTCAAAGAACAAAACAAAATGTTACTCTCATACACATTTTTTTTTCTTTTTTAATACTCAGAGGTTCCAGCAATAACAGGCCAGAAGCCTATAAGCCAGTTTTCTCATCAGTGTATGAAGCTTTTTTTTCAACCATATAAAGGGGGATCATTTTTTCCTCAGTTTTCAAAAAAGGGCAATACAAAGCTGTGGAGCCAGTTTAATCATCCTACAGTGGCTGACGATGGAAAATTTGACAACGATGACAAATTTTCCAAAACACTAAATGTCGTCAATGTGAAAGCAATGCTGCTCCAGTATGAAGAAAACATGTTCAAAACTGTCAGACAAAGAACATTGCAGCTTCTTAAGCTACCCAAAAAGAAAAATTAAAGGAAAAGAGGTGAAATTTCCTACCACAAATGTGTCACTGGTGTATCAGTTGAAGAAGACTCCTCATTTTTCACTGATGACATTTGCATCCGAATGAGATTTGTTCAACAGCTGCTTCAGATCTACTAAACCTTCATCTCATCCATCATCAGCTCATGAGCATTGCACCCATGAGGCATTTTTAGGACAATAAACACTTGTCCTCTGGTTCCAGTACACATTAGTAAATATTCACAAATAGAAATTGATCTGCAACCAGGATGAGACATGGAAAAGAATATCAATTTTTCTGTTAGTTGGTTCTGTTTGACATCCCGTAGATGGCAGTAGTGATCTTTCTTAAACAGCGGATGTGGGAAGTTTACAGCTCATTCAAACTTGAATTTGTCACGCAGGTGAAACATACAAAGAGTTTTCTTTTTCAAATAAGTGGAGTTTCGTTGGGAGAAGTGTGTCACGCTGCTGCCAATCAATAACACTGCAGTGACGGTGATGAAGCTTATTAAAGCGACTCTCGGTGGCTGCGACTGGATCTTCTGCAACTTTATGGAGATCAAAATGAATAAAAACCACAACATGGTAAGATTCTGTATCAACAGGAAATAAAACATTTTTTTATTGATCATTTGTGTATATGAAGTTATATAACAACAGTCAGAAAACTCCACAGAGTGAATCACTACACAAAGTGAAACAGAACTGTAAAACACCTCATCAAAAATGAAGGTATACACTGCAAATATAACTGTGAGCGGCTCGCTGTCGCTGCGAGCGATATGGCAGGAAAAAACACCCCAAACAGTTCTACGAGATTACAGAGAAAACTTCCACACACAAAATACTCAAGCAGGCAGTTGATATACACAAAGGCAACTAGGATCTTTCTACAGCATCAGATTCTAAAACTTTACACAGCTTTGCTTCTGAAAAGGTCAGTGTGGCTTTTTGAAGGGAATCTTGTCACACAGAGAGCTTGATATGGGATTTCTTTTTGAGGGGATTTTGATTATGCATGCTTGCTTTTGGAAGGGAACCGTAACAGGGAGAGCGTTGCGTTGCAGTGCAGTGCAGGTAATGGCTTTTACTTTGTAGTTTTTCCACACAACTCGCAATCCGGTGAGCTCTGCGATGCCATCCGTTACTGAACTCCTTGATACGTCTACACTCGTTTACGTTGACAGACTGGATTATTCTTTTAGTACAAATTTCTTGCATGAGTATCTTTTTGAATTTCTCAGGTGGTATTTTTCATCTGAATCATCGATTGAAGAGGGATGCAGCTGTGTTGAAGTATATTTAGGGATTTGGGAACGCTATCAGACTGGGGAGCTTGGTTCAGACATGAATTCATAATATTTGGAAAATTATTAACAAAATGTCCAAATTTTTTTCTTTAAACAACAAAAAGTGCAAAGTACATCTAATAATCTCACAGTTAAAGTAATCTACACCAACACAGTCCATACTGTACATTCAGAGTTTTCATCTCAAATATAAAAGGACTTTTGAGTTGACAGGGCAGGAAACAAGAAAAGAAAAGAACAAAAAAAGGAAATTAGTGAGAATGAGAGTTAATATATGGATGAAATATATCTGCTTGTTAATAATCATATTCATGTCACTTTATATTTATTCTAGATATACATTTCGGACATGATCTAAGTATTTACATGGCATTTTTGAGGGGACATTTAGAACGTTTGGTAATTAACTGAGACTCCCTGAAACTTCTGATGCTGGAACTGTGTGAGAGGAGAAAGGAACCTGTGGTGGAGGGAGGGAACCCTAAACAAGACCAGCTCCAACCTAGAAGCTGAATCTGCGTGTGCTGTGTCCTAACCGGCTCCGTGGAGAGGAGGAGCATCCTCTCGGGTTAGACTCTCAAACATCGATGTTGGTTCTTTTTCTCGGGCGACGTCACCCACGTTAACACGATGGGATGGACATACAAGTATTGCACAGTGCTCAACAAAATGCTGTGTGAAGCGACCCGCTCGGGCGACGCGCGTGACGTCTGCGGACGACGCGCTCTCTCTCCGTCTCTCTCGCTGCGTGTAGAAGGGGGGATGAGATTTAAACGCTTACGACATCACTACAGAACAAACTGGCTACCTACTGAGAAAATCTACATCTCTAAGCACGCACGGCAGTCACAGTGATACACAAAGCAGTCCTCAGAGACTCCTATGGAATGACACGTAGCTTTTTCATAATAGTGCTATCAACTACACAATAACATTGAAAACATTTAGAAAGTCCTCCTGAAGTATATGCAATCCAATATATGCAAGAGGTTCCTCCAAGATAAGAGACTTCATGGTTTTCATGGATTATTCTGCTCCTAATTGGACCCGTAGTAAAGGACATGATGCACGAATCGCATACGCAGACCATTAACTTTTACGGTTGTTTCCTGCTCTCTGGGTGTAGTCATATATGCCAACAAGAAAACTAAACGGATGGAAGTGCCGTTGGCCCAAACGTGATTTGTCATCATCGCTTTGGATGGAGCAGGGGAAGGAGGCTGTCCTGGAAACCAACGTTTCCTAAAGAAGTCAACGAGCGAGTTGAAAGACATCCAGTGCAAAACAGCAGCCACATAAAAGTTTCATTGGCAGTAAAACATGGCTAGCTCTATTGACACTGTGAGAAGGCAACGCAAAGTAAAGACTGCGATTCACGGCACCACTGCAGCCGAAGACATTGATCCCAAGAAACCGAAGCTACAACCACCAGCGAGTGGGAGTGTGCATGAAGAGAGGACCTCTACACGAGTGGCCTCCCTAGAAATGGCAGTGTTTAGAAACTCGCCTCAACGCCGTCGACGACACTGAAACCCAAACCCTATTTCTCTGTTAGTCCTCTCCTCTGATTGAAGGCAAGGGGATCGGATCAGAAGATCGGCGGGTCGCCCTCCATCCCAGCCTTTTAAGTAAAGAGAGTAAAAAAAATCATGCAGTTTTACGAAAAATAGTCGAGACGCTGAATTGCTCTAAAAAATAGTCACCATAAAACCAGCTCCTTCCGTTGAAAACTCCTCCTCTAAAGGTCAGACCGAACGCGACGACGACGCCGTTTCAACAAAATATTGTCAAACGAGCTTTAAGGACACAATGGCTACAGCTTGGTGCTTTTTTTGTTTGTTTTTTTTGTTTTTAGTTTCTTTTTCTTCCTTTTTCTTGTACGTGGGGTCAGTTTCTGTGTTTGGAAAAGAAAACAAGCCAGTAGACGTGAACGAGGACCGTTTTTCTGCCAAATATGGAAATGAACGTAGAAGTGACTGACTATCGTTGTTAAGCTGTACACGTACTGCAGGTCCTCTGAGAAATAAGTACAAAACCTTGTAAGAAATCATGTGCTTGTATATTCTCCAGCAGCGTCATTTATCCCACAGAACCATAAGCAGTTAATGGCCTTGTCTTTTTTGGGAGATTTTGAGTGAAGGTATTCATCTCTTCGTCTTTTCTGGGATGAATCTTTCCTGAACTTAGAACCAGACGTCGTCTTTTACGATGTGAACACATTTTCTTTTTTTTTTTCTTTTCAGGAATGCAGTAAGGTAATAAGGTAGAATTTTTAAATCCTGGGATATATAATATTGGCTTTCCTCTATATCTGCATTTACATATTTTTAAAATAGAACATCTTATTAAAAACATCAAGATATACACAGATTAGGAAACGGGTAACAACATACAAACACGGAAACTAGAAATCATTTTTGTCTGCATACTTATATATACAACTGTGGTACAATAAATTCTTTCAGTCATGCGCTATCTATACAGATCATATTGCTTAAAAGAAGGGGGCATTTGGTTGTGGCAGTTAAGGGCTCGCCGATGGAAATCAATGACAGCTAAATCAGAGAGGAAGAGGGAAAAATCAAAACAGAAAGGGGATGTCTCGGGACGGTTGATTTATCAATTCATGTGTGAAATCAGGAGGTGAACATGAGGGGTAAAAGGTGGGGTTACGTGGATGGAACCATATATCACTGAGGTATTTACACATACTGGCTAAAGAGTACTACAAGGCAGGAGCTGAAAGGGCCCTGTCTATTTCTTGGTGGAGAGCTGAGCGTCCACCTCCTCCTCGGGCTTCAGCACGTGCCACTGGGCGATGGGTCTCCTGGGGTTGGCCAGCATGTCGGACCAGTGGCGCAGCTCTGTCCCCGAGCTGTTCAGGCCCACAAACACCTTCCCGATGGCGTCGTTCTTTCCGATCTTGTCATAGTCCAGAACAGTTATAACAACTTGCACTTTCTGCAGAAGGGAGTAAAGGGGGAGGAGTGGAGAAGCGGGGAGAGACAGTTGTTTACAGCAAACTCTCGACCACTGCTGACGAGAAAAACTGGCTCTTTAGGAAAAGCGGCGGGGGGAAATCTGGGAGTCCTGGGGCCGGATTCACAAAACATTCTTAAGAATTTTTTTTTCTTAAGTGTCATTTTTTTCTTAAGTTCAGTCTTAAGAAGAAAAAAGAGAAGAAGTCATATTCTCCCAAAAAGTCCTTAAGTATTTTCTCAACTTTCTTCTTAAAAGAAAATTTAAGAATAAATGGTATTCTTGAAATAAAAGTTCTCAAATTTGTTCTTGACTTTTTTCTTAACTTTAAGACAACCTTGACCTGTCTTAAAGTTTCTTCTGTAAAAAGGTAAGCCTCTAATATCACCTTTTTCAACACATTTTAGACAAGTTTAAACTAGTAGGTCATAGTTTGAGGATATACTTTGTAATTAATTACACAAAGAGCCTGTTAACTGTTTGTTAGCATGTTAGTTAGCATGGTAGTTAATTATTATCAATTTTCCCCAATAGTAATTTTTTTCGCACATTAATCTCATCCACCATAACCTTGAAAAGTTCCTGCATCTCTTTTTCTCCTTCTCCATGTTTAGTGAGTGACTGAGTGTTAAAACGCAAACTACCTGTATAAATGTTGTTTGTTGGCGCGTGAAATGCAATGACATATTTTAAGAAGTTCTTAAGTAGGAAAAATAAGAAATTCATAAGAAATGACAGTTCTTAAGATGGTTCTTAAGAAAATATTGAGAAATTGCACTTAAGAATGTTCTTATGAACTTCTTAATTTTAGATCTTAAGACATTTCTTAAGATCGTCCTTAAGAACATTTTGGTGAATCCGGCCCCAGGTTTATTAGTCGCTACGACTTCTCCACATGTGACCTGTCTGGTTGGGAGCGAGCTGCTCGGGTGTTTGCTCTCATGCTGCACGCTCTCCTGTTTAATCCAAACAAACCAGACTCTGAGATGAGCTGACGATGGTTATTGATCGTTGCGTCCCTCAATGAATCAAACAGGATATTTCCAAGTCTAATGTAGCGTAGAATAATATCTATACAGTGTTTGAGACGAGACAAAACTCCCTCTAATTAACTGTGGAAGTGATGCAGTGATGAGGAGCTCCTTCAGTGGTGATGAAGAGTAACAGACGTCACTTACTCTCCGAGCCAAAGGCAGCAGAATGTTTGATTACTCAGAGGTCCGGCACTCAGCCTCGGTGCGTGTTTATTCAAAGGGACGCTGCAAAGAGGAGTGACCTGGGTGTCGATCCCGGGCTCCGAATATGAATCAGTGCACAAAGTGGCCTGATTAAGTTTCGATCCACTGGCACACTGAGATGGAGCTCCGGGCCGCTGCTCTAAAAGAGCATGAATAATACGCCGTGTAATGAAATAGCGAGTAGGGCTCCCTGACGGCCGGTTGGGGTTAGTTGTTCTTTTAAAGACGCAGTTCACCTTTAAATTGCTTCTTGAAGCAGGACCGTCCTAGACGGCTTATTAGAGGACTCTCCTGTCCACGGCTGACCGTGTTTGTCGTTGTTAAGGTTTCCCTACCAACAATGATGACACTGTACACAAGATTAAAAGAAAAGATAGAGACATCTAAAACTGTCTTACGTCTGGTTAAAATCTCTCGGTGACTGCAGTTTTGTTGTAATGCACAACAAACACTATTTAAAGATGAAAAAAAAAGGTCAATCTGCCCATCCAGCTGTGATGAAACTCCATCCAGCTGTGGTTCAATCAGAAACAAAGCAACTAAAAGATGTGTGTGATGTGGTGGTGGTGAACAGAGGCGGCTCCTAAATGAGGTACAGGATCATGTTTTTCGGTTTGATCTGAGAAAACGGACTCCACGAGGAGTTAAGTGCCACATCTCACTTCATTAACAGCCCGCTCTCCCGAGGATGATAAATATAGCACTCGTACCGCCGCACCGTCCATCACTCTCACAAACATGTCTGACTGAAATATGACAAGCAGGATTGGAAAAGTGACAAGAGTTCATTTAATGGATTGATGAGGCATCGATCAAAAATGTCTGCAAGGCCTGATTTTGCTTCATCAATTTTGGGTATGAAACAATAAAAAAAAAAAAAAAACATTTTAATGATTAAACTAATTAGTTTCTCCAAAAGAAGACAGACTTAAAAAGAAGATGTGAGGATCAAATTACTTTACGTTCTCTGATGTTACAATCAGCTAGAAGAAACATCTGCACAGATGTGTGTATAATATTTCCAGATTAAAAAGGTAGGATACACGTCCTTGGATGGAGATAAACATGTTCTTCATGTAGTTTCAAGAGATAAAGTCTCCTGATTCACAGGAAGTGATCTCCTCATGTACGTGAGATTCAACTACTTCTGTTTGTCTGGAGTTCTCTTGGCCGGCCGGCCATCCTGCTGCGGTTCATCTTCAACACAAACAATGAGTCTGGTTTCTCGGGATTTGACGTAGAGGAAACTGTCTCTGAATAGCCATGTGACCAATCTGAGGGATGAAGCATGTCACGTAGTCATAGCAACAACCAGACTCGCATAGATAAAAGACTGGCGTGAGGTAGGAACGCTGGCCGTTGTTGGTTTTGCTGATTTAAATGATTCCGTCTTGGTTGTTTGGACGCTCCAGTTTGAGTCATTGAATAAACCCCACCCCTGCTGTGTTCCTATTGGTTTGGTAGCTTCTGTACCGGTGGAGCTCCGGAATCATCTCACAAGAGAGTGAAAGGATTTGGCAGGCCAAGCTAAAAGTTATCCATCTTTCTACTTCTGTTTGAGAGGTCTGGACGAGACTGTGGCATTCAAACCCGTCAGGTGACAACGCAACGGAACTAGTCGTTATCTACTAGGGGTGTAACGATACACTAATCTCACGATACGGTACGATACACGATATTGAGGTCACGATAACGATACGATACGATATTATAGCAGTATTTTTTTAACAACCTTGAATGAGGAACATATGACTGGAAAAAATGTTCTTTTATTTGAAAGACAAAAATACAAAACAATGCTGTGCGTTTGCCCTATTGTTACAGTTTGTAATGCTTTATAACTGTTTAAGTTTTAAAGACAAAGACAGGCCAACCATTTTCCACAAACTGAACTAAAAGTAAATGTCAGGTTTGCATTATGCATCTTCAGTTTCATACAAGTACAAATATTTTGCCACAAACTGAATAGTTTCTCTCATGTATGATTTTACTTTTTTCTTTTCCAGAAATTTAACAACTAAAATTAAATAAATAAATAAATAAAAGTAAATAAATACATACAATTTTACATCATAAAACAGATTGATTCATGCTCACCTTATAAGTGTAAGAGGAGATTTATTTTTGTTAAGAAGGTTATTTTGGGTAATTCAGGGTTCATTATTTTATAAATATATTCTTTATATTCTTATGTAAATCAGGGACTATAATGACACTAGTCAGTTTATCTGTAGTGATTAGTCTGTTTTAGATTGGGCGGAGTGATACGTATGGGGGTATTATTGTTCCAATATTGTTTGTGTGTGCGTATCTCAATCTGTGTGTGCGTAAAAAGGTTTGTGTGTCTGTATTCAGATTTGTGTGTGCGTAAAAAGATTTGTGTGTCTGTATTCAGATCTGTGTGTGCGTAAAAAGATTTGTGTGTCTGTATTCAGATTTGTGTGTGCGTAAAAAGATTTGTGTGTCTGTATTAAGATCTGTGTGTGCGTAAAAAGATTCGTGTGTCTGTATTCAGATTTGTGTGTGCGCAAAAATCAGCCGGTAGCTCTCGATTGGCTGTCTTTGCACACGTGGATTTTGACACACTTCTGCCGCGGCAAATCTGTAAAAAGATCTGTGTGTAAAACGATTTGTCCGTAACTTTTGCTTTGCCCTGAGCTCGGACTCACAGGCTCACGCCAGGCTACAGTAGCAATGCAGCCTTCACACCACTAGCGTAGCTCTCAGTCAGTACTTTACCTGCAGCAGTTCCATCGGGTTTCTGAACATATTATTAGACATCGTTTGGACTTTTATACTGCATGCAAACACCTGAACCCCATCTACTTCGGACCTATGTCGGACATTTAGTAATCGGGTTGCATATGGAGTAAGATAACTTCCAAAAAGATGTGTTCATGTTATAACTATTCGTATTCGTAATGATAAACATTTGTATGTAAATAAAAACGTTGTACTCAAAATTCTGCTGTCACGCACATGAGTCTGACAAATTATTAGGTTAAGAGTAAGAAATTAGGTAAGAAATTGACCTTTTACGTCTCATTTATTCATTCACACACGCACTAATATATTTGGGAAACAGTTAGGCACCAAATATAATATATTTAATTTTCTCAGAGGGCAAAAATAAGAACTTTATTGATCCCACATAGGAGTAATTCATTTTATATCAGCTATAAAGAACAAGGTAGTGCTGAAAAAAAAAAACAATAATCTATCCTCCCTCACAAAAATAAGAATAGAGAAACATATTTTCTCATCAACAAAACAAATTTAAATTTTTTCAAATAACAAAATAACACATTTGAACCATTTTTCAGACAATAAAAGAACTGAAAAAATTGAAGAATTGTTCAAATATGTTATTTTGTTACTTGAAAATTTTTTTATATGTTTATGTAAAATATGCTTTGTTGATGAGAAAATATATTTTTCTTATTTTTGTGAGGGGGGATAGGCTATATATTGTTTTTCGGCACTACCTTGTTCTCTAATATGACATGAATTACTCCTACAGTATGTGGGATCAATAAAGTTCTTATTTTTGCCATCTGAGAAAATTAAATATATATATTTATCAGACTCATGTGCGTGACAGCAGCATTTTGAGTACAACTTTTTTATTTACATACAAATGTTTATCATTATGAATACGAATAGTTATAACATGGACACATCTTTTTGGAAGTTATCTTACTCCATATGCAACCCGATTACTAAATGTCCGACATAGGTCCGAAGTAGATGGGGTTCAGGTGTTTGCATGCAGTATAAAAGTCAGAACGATGTCTAATAATATGTTCAAAACCCCGATGGAACTGCTGCAGGTAAAGTACTGACTGAGAGCTACGCGCCGAACTAGTGGTGTGAAGGCTGCATTGCTACTGTAGCCTGGCGTGAGCCTGTGAGTCCGAGCTAAGGGCAAAGGAAAAGTTACGGACGGACGAATCGTTTTACACACAGATCTTTTTACAGATTTGCCGCGGCAGAAGGGTGTCAAAATCCACGTGTGCAAAGACAGCCAATCGAGAGCTACCGGCTGATTTTTGCGCACACATAAATCTGAATACAGACACACGAATCTTTTTACGCACACACAGATCTTAATACAGACACACAAATCTTTTTACACACACACAAATGTGAATACAGACACACAAATCTTTTTTTACGCACACACAAATCTGAATACAGACACACAAATCTTTTTACGCACACACAGATCTGAATACAGACACACAAATCTTTTTACGCACACACAGATCTGAATACAGACACACAGATCTTTTTACGCACACACAGATTGAGATACGCACACACAAATAATATTGGAACAATAATACCCCCATAGATACGCCACAGTACGGCACTAGGTGCTGTGTTGATGTTCTAAAATCCTACACTGTTGAGCGGACAGTAAAGTACTCTGGAACTCAGCAGAAGTTGTCCCCGTGTTTATCTACTCACGACCAGAAAAAGGTTTAATTTAATAAGGTAATGCTTAACTCTACACCAGCCTTACATAAGTAAAAGTTCAGAGCTCAAAACCCCCAAGAGTCCCGTGATCGGGACCACAAAACGGTCCTAGTTTCTTCTGAGCGGAGTAAGATTTTGGTCTGCGGGTCGAGGCGCGGTCGGCGCGCGTGGTCGGATGCGCGTTACTAGTCAACACAACAGATTAATATTAATAACCCAATATCACGATACAGTTTGTCACCTCCATGACACGTATAGTGACGTTTTTGTATCGCAAAAGTTCGTGGCACGATATATATTGTTACACCCCTATTATCAACCGACGGAGGAGGTGAGTCAGTAGGCGTCTTCAGATTGGATGATGAACACGTGTTTAATGCGCGCTGGCTAATATCAACACGAGGCGTGTATTTTGTCACCTCGCGCTTGAAGGCGAGTTAAAGGGAGGGAAGGCGGGTCGGGAGGCGTTACCTGCGAAACATAACATCGCCTGTGTGGGCGTGTAAAATGACCTATTGACCCGACATCAGGATGAGCATTTTTTTTGGCCGGGTTGCAAATCGCCGGTTCGTAATTTTTGTGTCCACTTGTTCTGGACATACGTGTCCTCGGCTCCGAAGCTCGCAGATCTCCTCGTCTCACCAGTTACTCATCTTGCAAACGTAGCTGTGACGTCCTGCTGCTGCTGCTGTTACTCTCATCAGCTGTTTCCTTTATTTATAAAATAATAAATAGCTTGTAAAAAACTCCCCTGGTGGGTTGTACTCATGTTACCTGATCATCAAACCCCTTCAACGACCCGCCATACCGCGTTAGGTCCGTTTAAATTAGACCTGACCTGCGGTTAAGACCACCCTTGGAGGAGTTATTTGCGGAGCTCGACACGCCGAAACGCGGGGTCTTCGCCAACGTAAAAGGGGACAGTGTTGACTTGTTCCAGACAGCTCAGATGCTTCTGAAATACTGGACATTTCTTTAAAGGGATTGTGACATGAACCACACATTTTTCTTGATTTTTTGTGTTTTGTTGGGTGTCTTGACATCAATTACACCCAAAAAACAACGAACTTTTAACATTCAGTGTATTGTGTGCTTTCTGGGATTTTCCCCATAACTATGCAAAAACGGCGCATGTGGTTTGGTGGCGGATCGTTACGTAATGATCCGCTAAATCACCGCCCCCTCCACCCAGCTCCCTGCCTCCGCTCCTCTCCAGCGCACCATAAAGGCTGATTTATGGTTCCGCGTTACACCGACGCAGAGCCTACGGCGCAGGGTTACGCGGCGACGCGCACCATACGCTGAACCCTACGGCGTAGCTCTGCGTCGATTTAACGCGGAACCATAAATGAGGCTTAACACGGAGCGGTTTAGAGCCTCTTTTGTTCTAATCACCGGAGGAAAACTGCTAAGAAGACCCGCGGCCACTGACTGGACTTAAGATAAGGGGACAGTGCTGCTTGCATGCCTTTATTTTTATGATTGTTTGCTGTGGTTCGCCCTCCTGCTTTTCCGTGCTTCGCCTGTCGCTCTCCGACGCCGCTGTGAGCGTATGGCTGGAGGAGGAGGAGGTTTGGAGGAGGAGCGGAGCAATGATTGACAGGAAAGGGGGGAAAGGAAGCATTTTTCACGGCGCAAAAAAACACTGTAATAAAAAGCCAGGAATGGAGTACTAGAGTGAAGTTTTTCTTGTTACACTCTTTTAGACACATTTGAGGGATGTTGGCCAAGACTTTTAATAGTGTTAAAAGCATGTTAAAAATGATGTCACAATACCTTTAAATCAATCAGCCACATCATTCAAACCCCTGCTGACAAACCCTGTCCCCAGGGATGCAGGTGGACTGGTGTTACTGGTCCGACTTCCTGATCTACAGAGACTCCTCCTACAGAGAATGGAACTTACTTCCCAATCACTTTGAGCAAACTACTAGCATAAGAGAATTAAAATTATTAGTGAAGAAACATCTCTTAAATAAATACATATAAAACTTATTTAATTATTATTAAATGGCTATTGGTTTACTAAAAATGGCAATGGGTTCAAGTTACGATAAGTGATTATAACTTAAACGCATTGTCGATGATTATACATTGTTTGAATTTGTTGATGCTATTTAAAGAAGGTATGATTTTGTATTGTAAATGCATTACATCTAAATGTTTCGGAATGCCTGTATCCTTAATGTGAGTGTCAAAAAGAGCACTGGTCTTATTTGACAGAAATCTAGAATATATTTTGTAGTAGAATTTCCTTTCTTTACTTTTTTCTTTTCCATGTTTCTTTTCTTTTTCTTCTACTACCTCTTTAGGTTTGCTTTTAAATTTTGTCTTGTATTGTATATTATTTTTGTGTCGGACCCCAGGAAGAATAGCTGCAGTTTTGCTGCAGCTAATGGGGATCCACATAAAACTTCAAACTTCTCTGTGAATCTTATCTGTGTTGAGCTACTGCTAATGCAAACTAAACACTTCTTAATGCTGCCTCTTCACATTCAAAATAATGAAGTGATTGGAAAAAAAATCACAGAAGACAGTCACAGAGAACACCATTTGTTTGTCAGTGATTGAGTAAATGGGTTCAGTAAACAAGACGACCGTCACTGGCAGCACTTTTGATCAGTTAGATGAAGAGCTGCAGGCGTTGAGCTTCTCGGAGACGTAACCGAGGTAACCTTTAGTTCTGCTTGTTGCAGACTTGTTGCATGTGCAACACAAAAACAGACCATTATTGTTAAAAGAAAAGGACTTAGTGAACGATTACTGCCAAAGGAGAAGAAAGGACAGGGGTCTGGTAGCTGGTAGTGCAAGCGTATGAGCTGCTACCGATAAAGTGAATATGTAGAAGTCTACGGATATAAACACCGTTTTCCCAGCTGCTCTAGTGTGTTGGGGACAGTTCTGGGCATCAATCAATGAAGAAACCTGTTAGTACCTCGAGACAGACCAATTACAGCCGCATTTGTAATGCCAACACAATCACTGAGACAATTAAAATCTATTGATTGTTTTCTCAGAAACCCCCGAAGACAAGTTTAACTTGGATTTAACACTTTGTAAAGAAAAAATAGTAATAGTGACTCCACTTAAGAGCAAATGTGATGCAGCCGGAGGTCTGTGATGACGAGGATGTTTAGAGAGCTCATTAGTGTGATATTTACAGCAACCTCTGGATGTTTGATCCGTCAAAGTCAAACAGTGATTTAAAGTGTGTTTAATGCTCCCTCAAGTGTTCAATGAAACAAATCAATGACAAATGTACGACGCATCAATTCCAGCTCTGTGAGGAGACGAGGCGGGTCGTGATCACGGTGGGAGTGGGGGGTCCGACTTGGATGGGGTTGATTGGGATCAGCGCTGTTCAAATTAATTCTCGGGCTCAAGTCTCAAACCTGCGATTTGTGAGCTGTGACGGCCTTAATCAATTTCACTCAATTACCATCTCGCCTGAACAGATCATCCTGTTTGTCGTGACTCTTTTCTGGGTTCATGAGTTCCTCGTTTTTCACTAGCTGATATTCTAAAACAGCCTTCTGCTTCACTTCCTCTTTGTCTCGAGTCAAACCGGCGGCGCTGCGCCGCAATTGTTGGTGTGTATTTGTGGTTAAATGCAGCTAAATGATGATATGCATGGTAATCATTGTAAGACATGCTACGTATAGTGCTGAGATAAATGCCACAGGCACTAACAGAGTGCAGAAAATCTCATCCACTGAGCAATTGGCTTGTCAAATTGCAAAACCGAGGCTGATTTAAAGTGAATTGCCTTTGACTATACTGTTATTATAAAAATCGTCTAAACTGATTATTTGGTAAATGAGCTCCTACTTAACAATGGTGATATGCATCCTTTTCCAGTTCAGTTTTCTGGCACAGTTTGCCTGAAAACTAAACTGTGTCACTCCTTAGAAGACATGATTTGAGAGCTTGATGGATGAAAACGTACCTGGATTTGTTCAAATGGGACTTCAAAGCTAAAGGACTCGTTGTAGTAAGGGTTGAGCGTGTTCTTCTTGATTGTCGTCTTCTTCTTCTTCAGCCTCTTCCCGTTTTGCATCAGGTGGATCTTCACATATGGATCTAGAGAACAGGAGTCGTAGATGAGTTTTATTTGGCTACATGGGGGACAGTCCAACAAGCTGTGGACAACATTTACAGGCTGGTTTGGATGTCCAGCTCCGACGTTTCAGCACCAAAATACAGAAGAAAACGTTTCTGTGCTTACAAATCTTGAGATTTTTATTAACAAAATTAGGCCCACACTTTTACACAAAGGGAAAATAATGTGCTGGATTGTG